>NW_015505604.1:528514-587809 GCF_001515645.1 Sinocyclocheilus grahami | reverse complement strand
CTGTCTTCTCTCTCTCTCATTCACTTCTCCTCCGCTGATCCGCTCAGATCAAAGAGGACCTGTCTTGTCCCTCTGCAGCGAGAGGCAAGGGAGGATGAAAAAAGAAAAGAAAAGCACCAGAGGATGAGAGCAGTCGTCCCAGGGAGCTTTTACAGGTTTTTTGGAGGGAAACAGCGTCAGATCAGGGCTTTTGATCAGGGCCAGAAACTCAAAGGCAATGCTGAGCTCCAGGGCCAAAGCCTGCTTGCCAGCCAGCTCACAATATACAGGAGCTGTTTATCTAGAGGACTAACAAATGGTCACAAAGAAACTATACACACACACACACCATACACACAAAGGAAGTGCTAACTCTCACAGCAATAGTCAAAGTCCTTCCCCACCGAGTGATGAGACAGCCAAACCCGCTACAGAGCTCCGATGACGGAGCTTAAAAACCGCGCTATACAACACAGAGGGCAGCTTGGCAGCGTCCCAAAGGTGGCTTTGAATCTAAAGGTTCACCTGGAGTTCAGAGTAAACTGTGTGGTGACTGGTTAATAGCTAAAGCCTAGTGTGTTTCCTCAGTGTGGAAGCTGGTACAGGCTAAGATGCAGTATAACTGTAACAACAAGTAATCTAATCTTTTTAAGTTCCTTGGTCAAAACTTCCCATCCTTGCCTCCAAAAGTAGGGTTTTGCCTAAACAATCTTTTAACATGCTGCTATGAGCTTAATTAGCTAATTATGACATCCTGATGACAAATCCAGCAGGTTTGGGGGAAACTACAAAACCACATTGCTCCCATTAAAATGAAAAAGCTATCTAGACTCAACTGTATTGCTATCAAGATATATTTAAAAACACTGCCATATGACCTCTGTATGTGTACATACAGTATATGATGACAAAAAAAATATTTAAAAAAAGGGTGCCATATCGAATTCCAGAGTTTCCAGTCACGGTACAATTTAACTCCTGACTATGAGGCAACAATAACACCTCAAACACCTAGCCAATCATATCTCTCCTTGACTGACCTTTGATCCACACAAATATGAGCGGACCACATTCAAGCATGTATACGCTGCCTGTAAACGTTGTTTGTAAAGGAATCTGACCTGTTGCTGCCTCTCGATGATGACCTTCAATTCACAGTCAAATGATTCGATTTTCTTTTGCCTAAAACCTATATAAGAATCTTGATCCCCAAGCAGATGCTTTCATTACAACAACAGGAGATGGAATATCAGCTTAAAAACCTTATCTGATTTTTGACAATCAATCTTTTAAAATGCTACTATGAGTTTAAGTAGCAAATTACAACCTTCAATTTACAGTCAAATGACTCAATAAAAATTACAAGAAACAAATCATACTATGTCAACATTGTGCAAATGATTTAACAGAAGACATAATGATACTGAGCAGAGGAGAGATCAGGAGCTACATGCAAGAGAACATCAGTTGCTCAGGGTAGTATGAGATAATTTACCTTCTAAACGATAACGTTCGTCACTGATACCTTCAGCATAACCTTCATCCAACAGGTCCTGCAGAGACATTGGAAAAGAGAGTTAGGCCTCTTTAAAAGAAAAAGACTGTAAGAATATGACATGACACTTCTCAGACAAGCAATGACAGTATTTTAGACAAAAAATGCATTTTTGTGCAATTTGTATTATCTGATTTTTGACAATCAATCTTTTAAAATGCTACTATGAGTTTAAGTAGCAAATTACAACCTTCAATTTACAGTCAAATGACTCAATAAAAATTACAAGAAACAAATCATACTATGTCAACATTGTGCAAATGATTTAACAGAAGACATAATGATACTGAGCAGAGGAGAGATCAGGAGCTACATGCAAGAGAACATCAGTTGCTCAGGGTAGTATGAGATAATTTACCTTCTAAACGATAACGTTCGTCACTGATACCTTCAGCATAACCTTCATCCAACAGGTCCTGCAGAGACATTGGAAAAGAGAGTTAGGCCTCTTTAAAAGAAAAAGACTGTAAGAATATGACATGACACTTCTCAGACAAGCAATGACAGTATTTTAGACAAAAAATGAATTATGTGTAATGTATAAAATATGAAAAATGAGTAATGTATTACAAAGACAGGAAATTACAGTGAAAAGGGTGAATTTGATGAGGAAACAATGCAGGCTGGGTAGAAACTTGCTTCCCCTACTTGAGCACCTCACAATGGGTGTGAACATCTCCAAAGACTAGATGAATGACATTATAGAGTAATTGAAAATCCTAAAGAGTAATAGATAAAATTGACACCATTCTGTCTACACATCCCATAACAGACAATATAAGCAGGTGTGGATACTGGAAGTGTCTCATCTAAGATATTAAACCATGCTACACGTCTATAACACTTCTGTCAAGTTCCAAACCAACCATCAGTCTAGAAGAAGACTATTGTCTCAACACACCTGCTACCTTTGTCTAATTTCAACACTCCAGCTGTCTGCATACTAACAATTCATTTCTCTGGCCCAAAGACCAGCCTCCGCTGAAGCTCTGCAGCTGCGTGTGTGTACATGCTGCTTCTGCCAATGAGGAGCTGCTTTGTCTTCATCCACATTAGACAGGCGCACTAAATGTCTTGCTGTAGTGCCTCAAGCCATACACTGGCCGCTAGAGACACAAAGCCGCGCACACAAACACACACGTTCACCATAATGCTCAAGAGGTTAGCCGACAGCATGTGAGGGGAACACGCTAATTATGCGTTGTCTGGATGATGGATGGGCTGCATTTTAAATATGAGTTCTTCTCAGTTGGTTGAAATGAGAATCGGTCAGCAGAAATTCTTCTTCTTTTATTTATTTATTTTTTGTTCTCTCTATCATTCAAGGTCAAGTTTGGCTAAAGCACTACTTGGCCCTTTCAAATGAGTGTGTTGTGTTTGAGAGCGTGAATACGTGCCTATGTGTTGTTGCGCGGGACATTGAGGGCTGTGAGAAATTCACTAATCCCTGAACTTCACCTCTAAGTGGCGTTTAGCACAATCACTGTGGCGTCTGTCCGCCCCTCTCAGTCACTCTTAAAAAGCTCTATAGAGTCCCACCCACCCCCATATCTTAAAGCCCCTTTTCTTGCATCTTTGCTCCACCACAGTGCAATATATGTGAAAATGTCTCACACAGCCCTAACAATAACAATAAACATTTTTAGTTAAATATTGCCTTTCACAAACCCAAGAATGTCTCACAATGTATTAAACAGAAACTAAATAAATAAATACAAAATAAATACTAAACTGAATAAAATAAAATACTAATATACATTACAAATATATAAGACTATTTTATATAAGCCTATTTATGGTAAATGCCCATGTTACCTTTTACTAATGAAATCCAGCCATGTTCCAAACAGGAGTGCTAAGCAACATAAACTACATAACACATGGAGAAACTGCATTGCAGTGACCTTGACCTCTGAGACGGTCCTTCTTTTTTTTAATTGCATGTTTTTGTACACTTTCCAGATAACATCAGAGGCTAATTGGCTGTGGAGAGTGTAATCAATAGAGGCTGATCTCTCTTCAGTGGTGTAATGAGAGGCTGAAGAGGGATCTGTACACACTCAGCGTGTGTGAGGGTGACCATGTGCTTCAGGTCAAGTGCCATTTATAGCGCTGAGAAAAAAACGGGACAGAGTTTGCGTGCGAAGAGTAAGAGAGAAGGATAGGGGCTTTGATTAAAATATTATTAATTTCACAGATGAAGTCTTGTGAGCAACATTTTAAACACAGAATAAAACACATCTGAGAGAACTTGCGTCCTGTGACTAACTCCTGGTATGAACACATTCATGCCCATATTTGTTACTGGCTTGTGTGTATAAATGTTTATAACTGATGGAACAATTTCTGCTGTGGGTCTTTTGCCTCAGCAGCATCATGAAAAGGCCTGTGAAACATAAACAAGGGCTTCACTCAATCTGTGCCAGCAACCAGAAACTCTTTCCCAGACACCATGTTTCACACTCTGTGGAAAACCAACCAGATATTTCTGTTTTAACGCAAGCCAAAACAGGAAAGAAGAGAAGTTTGAGTACTTTACTACAAATGGATGCCCACAGAACCCAGTGCAACATAACTGATTTGCCAAAACACATAAACACATACATCAAGCACTCCAGTGCTATGTTTTTGTTGGCCCTGTGATCAGTGGAAGTAGCCTAAATGAATCTTTCAATATGAAAGGACAAATACAAGAGTTAATTAAAAACAAACTAAGAGCAGGAAAGAGACACAGAGTAAGGACTTTTCACAAAGGATGCTTTTTGTTGGTCTAAGTGGTAGACAGACTTCCATATTGTGCCACTGTGATGAAAATATTTTTTAAAGTATTGGGCTAATGGGTTAATCTGATTTATCTAGGAGCTGGATCATTATCTTGTGTGCACCGAGTATGCATATTAGTGGCGGCTCGTAGGTTTTAAAATAGAGGCGGCACACTTATTGTATTGGTCTGGGATCCCTGCCGATTATTATTATTATTATTATTTGCTTAACCACATTAAATTGGCTTTTTGGTTGCTTTTAGTCAGAAAACGTAAAGAAAACGACACACATACAGCAAGATAATATAATTTCACTTACCTGGACTATCACTTGAAGCAAACATCCATCCCTTCTTAAAAGTCTGTGATAAAAGAGAGCTGCCTGTTGCGCCATTTAATTAAGCCGACTGCTGTAGCCTATATCCAGCTTAGGCTGTTTTCCCTTTTTTTTTAATTTGTATATATACTGTTTGAATGACAGCTTGGTAAATCTGTTGGCAATCAAATATTCAATATCGCTACTCATCATAAGTACTTAGTACATTATCAGCGCAGCAGCAGATGTTAAAACTAATATCAAGTAATTTACGTCTCTGTGATGATTGGTTGATATCAGAAGGGAGGCTAGCCTCCCTTACGAGGTTTCTTTTCTCAACACTCCTCAGCGCTGAAAGTGAACACTCGATGGTGATTGGCTCATTTTTTTTACCAACGAAGGCACGAGAGCTCAGTCGTTACCGTTACATTAGCAGATTCGGCACATTCGCGATAGAAAAGCGGTGCTTTCACATTATGGTATTACAACTGTGAAATTACAAACAAAATATACACATTCTGAGACATGAACTGAAATGAATTGTGAATTTTATTAACATTAAATCGTCCTCCTCCCATTTTCACCTCAAAATTATGGGGAAGCTGTGCCTCCCCTGCTTCCCCCGATGAGCCGCCACTGATGCATATGCCTAATGCTATAGAGTTAAAGCTTTTCTAAACAACTCTTTTCATTATAAAGCCCATTTTAAAGATTTGTCCTTTTGTCCAAGTCTGTGGTGCCTGTCTAGATTAGGGGTCTCCAACTACTGTACCGCAGGCCAAACAGTATCATACAACTTCTCAGATGTTAATAGTTTATCCTTAAACCATGCCTGTAAATCAATTTCACTTAAGTTTGGCCTTTAATGTTATACCATATAGTCTAATATAAGCTACATACTTTTCCAAATGGCTTATTACAGGCCTAAAATATAATAACTTTTCTATAGGACTATCACATCCCATTGATCTAAAAATGTGTAAATAAATGCCAGTTCTGGATGAATTAGTGCTCATTAAATAAATAAATAAATAAATACACAAGCAGCAGTTCTGGAGGAAATATAGCTAAATAAATACATAATTTAACTACTTTCTGTTTAAACTGTTCAATTACTCAACGACAGAAAACACCACCTGGCTTTAGTATAGTGCACACCATGAGTTGGAGACGCTTGGTCTAGCTGTTTTTAACGAATAACCACGTCTTGAAGATAATGATTTGTGTGCAGAATGCAAGAGCACAGATTAGATGTTGGTTCTTCCCAGTTTAAACCTGGAAACACATTCAAACGCATTGCCAAGTGTCTGCAAGTGTGTATAAGGGTCAACCGCTCATTAATATGTAAGCACTATGAAAAAAAAAATGCACAGAGAAAAATGCAAAGAGAAAGACAGGGGATTTCTCAACCAGGTTAAGTTTGAGGATGTGTGTCTAAATTAAATTAGCCAACACATATGAATGTGGCCTTATTCATTTTGTCATTAGGTTACGTGCGTATCTGTATCTGTACGTTTGAATGTATGTGGGTAAGGGAGTGTGTGATTGTGTGTGTGTTGTGGAAAGTCCCACATAACTCTGAGTCTGTATTTTCTGTCTGCTCGCCACGCCACAAGGGCTGATGGACAATTTACGCAGCTGATGACAGTTCTGCATGATCACGGGCCAGACACACACACACGCACACACACATAAAACACACACACACATAAAACACACAGACACGATCAGTCGCCAAGCCTTCACTAGGCCACAGCCTTGGAACGTCATCAAACCCAGGAAAGCCTAATTAAGACTGTCGTGTCTCTCTGTCGCCTTCTCACTCCTTCTCTGTCACCTTCGGATTTCACACTTGCAGACCACAGTCCTAATCATATTAAAACAGGGAATGAAAGATGGAGGGTTTCAGCGCTGTGAACCGCAGCCAACCAGAACCACTCCATTTTTAAGACAATTTAAGCCTTCACAAAGACACATACACCTACAGGTGCCATATTTCACCAGCGAGACAATCAACTACGAACATATAGTCACGAGTGTAGACAGAAAAAGACTTGCAACTGAATTCCTGTTTAATCTTGCGTGTCTGTTATCTTGCTTAAGCGTATACGGTTACATGTGCAGGATCTCAGGAGAGGGGATGTATATGCTAGCACGTCAAAACCGGTCCTCGCTAGCTACAGGGCCAATCCAAAAATGACTCCCTACACTCCCCCCAGTACCCTACATACTTTGCTACATGTGAGGATGAAAGAGTCCGGAGTGCAGTGACCTACATAAGCACCTCATACTTTATAATGAGCAGAACAGGCAACCCAGACAACCTGAACTACTGACTGGGTGTCAGTATTCTGTCATTATTTACTCACCTTCATGTTTTTCTACACCTGTCACTTTCTTCTGCCTTATGAAAACGTTTTTTTGGTCTATACATTGAAAGTATATATTGTTTTGGACCCCACTGACAAAAACACTCTTCCTTCCACAGAAGAAAAAGTCATGAGAAATAAACAAATAAACCAATGTCTCACTGCTGTTACTGAAATTTTGTGGTTCTGTCAAACTCACTGAAAAAGACAGGAAGAGAGGTAACAAATTAAACAACTCTCTCTGAGATTCCTCTCGGATTCCCTGTCATGTATTGCAACACCCCATTTTGGCAGCTTATCAATGTGAAGAAAGAAGCACCGTGCAAATGAAGACAATTGTATTAGGATGCAATTCATGAAGTGACTTCACCCTGTGAATGCGTGTGATGTGTATTTGTCCCTTCGGGGCTTGCCGTAGAAAGTATATGCTCATGTGCGCCGGGAGCGCTTGTCAGCGTTACAGAGAAAAAGATTTACATTCTTATTTCTTATTTTATTATTCTTTATTATTCATTCACGTTTAAGCGAATGCCAGGAAAGTGCTCAGTGACACAGTGTTTGTGATGGATTTGTGCATGTTAAGTTGCAAACAATATGGCTCATCAGTTCTTCAGCACGATCTGGAGGCAAGAATAAGCTCAATGGTCAATGCCAAAGCCATGAGATCCCACTGAACCCCTAAAAGAGTCAGCTGGGCCATTAACTCAGCAGGAAGTTGAGTCGGAGGCTCTGTAAATGCTCACCTGCTGACAGACACGGTCATGCACATCGACTTCGATTTGCTTTGAACGATTAGGGATATAATGCCGCTTATGGCTGAAAGTCAGTGGAACAATCAGTTAGTGAGCTCAAACTGTACAAATCAAAAAAAAAAAAAAAACATTCTGGCTGGACTGAAAACAGATGATCTGGTGTAGAGAACAGTGCAGAGAGATTGGCGGAAGATGGACTGTTAGTGATTGTGTGTAAAATAGCCCTTGATTCAATGTTTCAAGCATTTTAAAGTTACGAGTTCTGATTATCGTATACCCGCCCTGGCACAAAAAGCTCATTCCACACATCCAGAATCCAAACACATGCTGCTAATTTACTGAATCACAGGTTTCTAAATCAAGTCAAGCTGAGCAACAGAAAGGCTGTGAATGAGCTTGTGTATCTGTGTGTCTGTTCAGATGGTTAGTTTGCCTGAAGGCAAAGATAATAGAAGAATTAGAGCATTATTAGACGTTTAGCATTTTATGTATCACTGATGTCTTTATCTAGGACGGAAAACATCACTTTAGTCTCAATATACTCCTCTCATCAAACAGCCACAACAGAAAATAGGGACAGATTAGAGAAAGAGAGAGAGAAGGACTATTTGCACCAAAAAAAGTGCTGGTTATTGGAGAAGCAAAAACAATAGATGCCTGCATTGATGAGCATTTGTGTGAGATGGTTAAAGTGCCCCTATTATGCCATTTCGAATATTGCCTTTCATGCAATGTGTAATGTGAATGCAAATGATCTGCAAAGTTGCAAAGCCAAAAGTGCACGGTAAATAAAGTTATTGTCTCTCAAACGAGTCGTTAGTCATTTGAATCCCACTAGCCATCACGGGGTAACACATTTGCATAATTCCCACTATTCTATGTTGACCGGCCACAAACATCTTAACCCACTCTCAAACATGTCATTTTTTTTTAAAGATTTATTTTTTGCATTTTGATAGGCCAGTGTAGAAGGGACAGGAAGCAAAGTGGGAGAGAGAGGGGGATGGGATTAGGAAAGGTCCTCAAGGCAGGATTCAAACTCAGGATGCTCATAGGGCAACAGCACGATATGTCAGCACGCAGCCCACAAGGCTATTTGAGCCGACTCAAACAAGCCATTTTACTGACGACTGCTTCTAAAATCTTGGGGAGTTCAACGCAGGATAAGGTTCAAGGCTCAGTAACCAGTTTATTTGGACCAGCTGGCTCCAATGAATCACAACCTGTAAGTATGCTAAATAATAGATGTTTATATTTTCTATAGAGTGTTCAAAATATGTAACTATAGCAATGAGGATATCATTTCCGACATGCGCTGTACGCAATCACAACAGACTGCTGTCAGAACGGAGCAGGCTCACGGAAAGGAGGGGTTTAGAGAGACTGAATCTTAGAACTGCTTCAAACTAATCGTTTGAGAATCGTTGAAAAACGAGGTGATATTAAATGTATATTCGGAGAAAACGGAAGCATTTTTTGACCATGCATGCATGTAAACCTATTGTAGAAGACTCCCAACACAACATTAGGAACCTTAAATATAGCATAATAGGGGCACTTTAAGAGATACTCAAAACTCTAGTTTAGAGGGTATAAATACATTTTTGTCACTTATAACATCTGAAGAAACATAGAACACACTGGACAAGGATGAAACTTTTTAGCATGTATGCGATAAACACTAGGGATGCACCGAAATTAAAATTCTTGGCCAAAGCCGAAACCGAACAAAATTAAACACTGGGCCTTAGGCCGAATATGTTTTTTTGTGGGGGGGTTTTTTTGTCATTGCATAAATTAAATAGCCAAAATGTGCTTTTTACTGTTTTGTCTTGCTTTTCAAAGAAAAAAAAATCTATTACAAAACAACAATTTAAAAAATATTTAACACTGAACATTTTTACATTCTAGCAGACACTATACCTACAAAGCACACTTTAGCTTAAAATTAATGTTAGTAAAATAATAGTTTTTGGCCAACAGACCCCCTTCTTGAATTAGGCATGTATTTTTTACTGTACAATTAAAAGCAGCCTTGCTGAGAAGAGACTTCTTTTAAAACATTAGAAAATATTGCAGATCTTAGTTTGAACACTATATGTGTGATTGTTATAATAAATGTATTAACAGAGCTGTTTTAATGATTATTATCATTATTATTGTCTTACTTTTTATTTTATTTTACAGAACAACAGTAAAATTACAATACTAACATGAATGTTGATAGAGTTCTTGCGTTTTCTCAACTTTTATTTTGGAGGAAACGTGCAGGAAGACTTCAATGCTTCCTTTTTGTTGACAACAACAGATTTATAAATTAGTCTCACGTCGTACGTATCGCATTGTCACATGCCTTGTAAAAATTCATAAAAATGTGACTGAGCAACTGACAAGCGCAGATGGTTGCGACCCGCCAATAAAACCAGAGAGAGAGAGAGAGAGAGAGAGAGAGAGAGAGAGAGGCGCAGATTTTCCTCGTTTTTGGACTTTGAACACTGGTTAACAAGCAGACCGTGCAGCACTGTCAGAATACATGCAATGCGTGCATGTATTAGAAAACATAACGTTCTGCAGTTTATTTACTGATTGTTTAAGGCCATTTCGTGATTTCAATCATCGTACAGTAACCAGCAACAATCACCCATTCCTCTTCTCATCGAAGACATGTGCTGCAGTACTAAACAGTCTCTCGCTGTCGGTGCTTGTAATGATTTTTGCGTCTTTCTCGGACGGTTTTAAATGCTTCCACACTGCTGACATGTGTGCTGCATTAAAGAGTGCACGCCTCTCACTCTTCGCTGGTTGCCATTTGATCGCATCACATCATTGTTCGGTACAATTTATTCGGTCTTTTCGCTTATTCGGCTTGCGAATTTCGGTTGCCGAACAGTCGGTGCATCCTTAATAAACACCTGTGTTTCTGTAGGCTGTTAAATGCAGTATACTTTGCAAGACTAGGCCTATGCGTCAGCCATACACATGCTAAGTGTTCACATTTAAACTGAAGTATACTTTCGGCTTAATAGATAAAATCAGTTGTAAGTGACAAATCATAGACAACATCATTTATTATGTTAAGTCAAATAAAGTACATACGTGTATGCACATACACGTTAACTGTGTAAAGTATGTGTATGTGTGTATTATAGCGTGTCCATGTGAACAGTTCACTTGTGTGGTTTATAGATGTTGAGTATGGCCAAGCAGTCAAGCGATTAGCAAAATACTGCTCAATATCAGCTCCATTTTGGCAGTCGCAGTGTTTGGAGAAGGTGTTGTGTCTGGTATCCTTGATACTGGTGATTAGATTGTAACCTTACACATGCGTCTGTATGGTTTATGCTCTTTTTTTAAGGTGGACATAAAGAAATT
The DNA here is from genome assembly GCF_001515645.1 of Sinocyclocheilus grahami. Lineage (NCBI taxonomy): Eukaryota > Metazoa > Chordata > Actinopteri > Cypriniformes > Cyprinidae > Sinocyclocheilus > Sinocyclocheilus grahami. The sequence goes on along the minus strand of NW_015505604.1, from coordinate 576,704 downwards.
ATTAAAGTGTGTGTGTGGGCAGCTGCTTGTGTCAGTGTCTGTAGAGGCTCCTTAGTAATTTCTCAGATGAGATTAACATTGCAAACATTTCCTCACACATTACCTCATCCACATCAAAGCGCTCTACGCTGATGTCACCACACACTTACTGTACATAGTAAAACACACACACATGCACTCTAGCCTCTCATGCACTCACATACACACACTCTGTCTCTATAAAGAAGCAGATATTATATCCACTAATGTAAATACAAAAAGCTTTAAAAAATTCAGATTTGTTAAACTGGATGTGAACATGATTGTGTTTATCAAGTCTGTTTGATCTTGTATTTCTTTGTATCAAAAACCATGAAATGGCTTAACAAGAGCAGTTATTCCTAATGAAAAAAGAAGTTGGGGTAGGACTTCAGACTTAAAGGGTCATATGATGCTATTTTAAAGATCATTATTTTGTGTATTTGGTGTAACAGAATATGTTGATGTTCAAAAAACACATTATTTTTCAATTATTGTAGGTCCTCTATGCCCCGCCTCTCATTTTCAACAAAGCCTGCTCCTTTGACAAGTGCAGTCTGCTCTGATTGGCCAGCTGACCCAGTGCATTGTGATTGGCCGAACTCCACAAGCACAAGTCGGAAATGTAACGCCCCTTACCATAAACACGAGCTTCAGCTTTCAAAGTAAATATCAAGACAGTTACCGTATTGGCCCAAATATAAGACGACCCTGATTATAAGACGACCCCCCTTTTTCCAGATGTACCTTTTGGAAAAAGGCTTTTTAAAAAACAAATCTTGTTTTTTCTCAGTACAACACATTTTGTCTTCAATTATTTCATATTGCATATTTTTTCTATTTTCATTTTTGTTTTGAAAGTATGGTAAAAACTGGTAAAATGTACCAACAATCACATTTAAAAAATATACACTTTTTGATATATTGGGGGGGAAAAAACAGGTAGCACATCTGAATTAGGACATTTAGGCTATCCATCTAATAGTAGCCTACCAAAATCTTATTAACTGTAGAAGTTAAATCTTACTGTAGTCTTCAAATCTGGGTACTGTCTTATGTTTTAAAATCACAAAGGGAGTTTGGGCCCATCAGGCTAACGTGACAGTCATGACTCGTTCAGCTGTAAGGTTTTCTTATTCTTTTGTTTTTACTTACGATCTTTACAACACGCATTACATTACGTATTTCATGGCACACTTGTTTTATGCATGGCTGCATCAACACTACTGCTGTTCCTGAAACCACGCCTTCTTTCTTTGCGTGCACATTTGGGCGGCATTATGCTAATATTTCCACATAGTGACGTAGACATGTGGGGGCGTGTTAGAATGAGCCATTTTAGGTAGGCGTGGTTGACTCTTAACTTTCATAAAGAATATCTCTTTGGATTTGAGACTTTAGTCTTTGCAACTTTACAGATCTTCTTTATGCACCAAGAGCTTGTAACCCTCCAAAGAGAAAGGAAAACTTTAAATCGCATCATATGACCCCTTTAAGGAAGAACACAACTAGACTAACACAACATCCAGGGGGCAGTTGTGGCCTAATGGTTAGAGAGTCAGACTTGTAACCCAAAGGTTGCAGGCTCGAGTCTCAGGTCCGGCAGGGATTGTCGTGAGGGGAGTGAATGCTCCCCGGGCGCCGCAGCAATATGGCTGCCCACTGCTGTGTGTGAGTGTGTATTTGGATGGATTAAATGCAGAGCACAAATTCTAAGTATGGGTCACCATACTTGGCCACACATCCTGTATCAGTATCACTGACACATTCAACTGAAAGAGGTTGTTTGCAGAATAGTTACTGAGAGATAAAAGCATCAATCTTATCACTTTGCAGGCAACAAGAGGACACTTATTGAGATAAAATGAAGCAAACATACAGTACTGGTGAGGCTATGCTCTCATTTACTAGAGACACCTTTAAAGCATGAAAGCTGTGGAGTGAGAGAGCGCTTTGAAGCCTTGAAAATGAAGCAGCGCTCCCCGTTTGTTCTACTCTCTCTTTCCCTTAGGTGATCCCTCCTTTACCCTCTCCCTATTTCCCCTCTTCCTTTTCTCTTTAAAGGCAGAGTAAAGGAATAACTAAACTGCCCCAAAAATACAGAGAAAAGACTTTTCAAACATTGTTTGAAACTCCAGCCTGTTCCTCTCTGAAGGAATTTAAAGACCATAGTAACAGAGAGCTAGAGATTTGTGGAAACATCAAGTAAGAGATTTACCAAATCCTTCAATATTACTATTTAATAAGTACTCAAAACACAGATAGACAGTGATAAAAACATGAATTAAACATGGTGACAAAAAAGGAGCTTTTGTGATTTTTTCTTATTATTGTATCTTAATGTGATGAGCTAACAAATTATCAAATTTATCAAAGAAATATGGGATCTGTAAGATTTTTAGTATTTTTTTCGTCTTTTATACTCACCAAAGTATTCACTTTATTACTCACTTAAGTAATATTATGAAATGTTATAAAATATTCTATTTTAAAGTTTAAAATGTAGTTTAGTTTATTCCTGTGATGGCTAAGCTGAATTTTTAGCAGCTATTACTCCAGTCTTCAGTGTCACATGATCCTAACATTTTGTGGAAATTATGACAATTTGATTTGAGGATTTTATTTATGCATGTTTATCAGTATATATATATATATATATATATATATATATATATATATACCAGTAAATGTTTATTTACGTATAACAGATCAAGAATCTCAATCATACCCTTTGAAGTACAGAAGAAACATAAATGTGTCAGAGCAGCTGAATAAATAAGGGTTTTGAGGAGGTTGGAACAACACTGTCCTGAGCTCTGCTGCTTGTGGAGTGTGTGTGTGTGTGTGTGTGTGTTTAAGGAAATTTAGAATACACAGCCCAATTCTCAGCTGTTAATCCTGGAAACTCAGTCCACACATTCCCACTATGCACTTTGATCTGTAGAGCACATCCGGACAGACGTGCTTTAATGCACAACACACACACTTTATATTTCTCTGACGCATCTAGCCAGGCGCCATCCTTGCCCTTAGCACACCCCCATGCCACACATACCCAAGCACTATTTTTACACACATACTTACACACTTGCATTACATAGTTAAATGGAAAAACACATAAAAACACGGGCAAACCATTTAAATCACCTACAACTGACATGACTGCAATGCTTTCTGTTTGTACTACAAGCCAGCGTTGCATGTGTACTAACCAAGAGTAACTTGAGAGGAAAGTCCAGTTAACTCAGACCTGCCTTTCAAGTTTCCCATCTCATTACAGGTTATGTCAACTTCGATTTAGTGCATGTGCTGCTATTCCTGGATACAGACTCATTCATAAATCTCAGTGAACAGTCAGTGTATTTACATAAAGTCTTTATAAAATGTGATCTAAATGCTTTAGTCCAAATTAAACTTGCGAACTTTTTTGCAAAGTCGGACTAACAGACTGCATCTAATCAGACTACAGTTGGCCTTGACGTTTTTTAAAAGGGGTCATATGATGCGATTTCAATTTTTCCTTTCTCTTTGGAGTGTTACAAGCTCTTGGTGCATAAAGAAGATCTGTAAAGTTGCAAAGACTAAAGTCTCAAATCCAAAGAGATATTCTTTATAAAAGTTAAGAGTCAACCACGCCTACCTAAAACGGCTCATTCTAACACGCCCCCACATGTCTACGTCACGATGTGGGAAGATTTGCATAACGCCACCCAAATGTTCACGCAAAACTACTTTGTTTGGCCTTCCAAAAGAGGACGATATCCGCTTCCTCATGTCTAGAGCTGATCCGTGCTGGTCGCTGAGGAAATATATCAACTTCGCGCTGTGGATCGCCGGATCGGCTTTCACCGTGGAAGAAGCAGAGTCCAGTCCGGGGTCATCACATGTGGTTGCCGCAAGCCCGCCGGACGCTCCTTCGTCAAATCTGCCGGCCGCGCCGTTCTCAAGCCCACCGGCCGCCGCTCACTCTAGGCCTCCACTCACTCAATATACCCCCCACCGTCAAATTCTGCTCTAAAACTTCACTTAAACAGCTGCTTTTAAGTGATAATAAGAAATGTTTCTTGAGCACCAAATCAGCATATTAGAATGATTTTTGAAGGAATACATTACATTTTAAAATATATTCAATAGAAAACCGTTGTTTTACATTTTAATAATATTTCACAATATTACTATTTTTACTTTTGATCAAATAAGTGCAGCATCTGTGAACATAAAAGACGTATTTTTTATATAAATTTTTTGTAATTAACATACTCAGGCCTACTTATTTAAATTAGTTTTAAAAATTAGTTTATGCACCGCTTGATATAGGAGGTGACAGAGCAGCCACCAGCAGGTCCCTTCACTCTTCCTGTCCTGGAAGAACAATCAACTTCTCCTCTGTTCCCCTCCTCCCTTCTTGTCTCTTATCCTCTTTTCCTTTCTCATAGGAGCCCATCAACAGCCCTACACTGGAGCCAGGTGCTGTCCCACTCCCCAGAGGCACCCTCTTCCCTTTTCTTTCTCTTTTATAGAGAAACATAGCCTTTCCCTTCCGCCCCCACCCTCTGTCTTTCAATCTCTTTCTGTCATCCTTTCTCAACCAGCCCTGGAGAGATATGGTAAACCTGACGTCTAGAACAGAAAGAGAAAGAAGTCTGAGGGTAAGTGCGTGACAACCACACTTGAAGCTTAAAGTGAAAGAAATACTTTGGATATTGGGAAGGGAATAAAAGAGACAAAGGATATAGTGCATATACTGTCACTCTTTGTGCTACAATAAAGAACATTCTGTAGTAACGACAGCAAGAGAGAGAAAAAGTGTGTTGGTTGTCAGGAAAGGTTTAAATAGCAAGCCTTGGAATCTAAAAAATTCCCCCCAAAAAAGTTCTGAAATTCCAAAATAAATTATTTTTAGAATTACAGCTCTCTATTTGATCTGGGCTTCAAAGTGTTTGGTCTCTGAGTGATACTACACACAGAGTGATACAGAATGCTTTCAAAGTCATGATCAAGCCTGGTTTATAGTTGACCTATTGGCCGCTTTTGACTGTGCTGGAGATTGTGTTTAAAGCTGTGATGTTGCCTAGTTTGCCCTAGTTTAGAACTGTTGTGCCAACTGGTTTCAGAGTGGATTTCAGAAGCCACATTTCAAAGCAGTAACATCGTCTGGTCTTGGCACTTTGATTCTGACTGATTTTAGAGCTATGATGTTGAGGTTCTTCTTTGATAATGAAATTCGGACTAGTTTTAGCGCTGAGCTGCTAACTAACTGAAAGCTGTGATGCAGTGTAAAAGCAGTGTGGACATTGGTTAAGAAGGTCCGATCTCAGATTGACTGATGACTAGGGGTGTGCGATATATATCATCTGCGATAATATCGTAATTGTTGTTTTAACGATGTGCGATTTGACATTATCGAGTATTTTGCAAAAACCATTCAAAACATCCCTACAGAGCGCACGCATACATTACGTGAAGTCTAGACTAGTGCGTGTGCGCATTTAGTGTGTTTTCTTTCACTGCATGATTCCGTCTATTAAAATGCATTTAGAATGATCACAAATTCAAGACATGATGGCAGAAAATGTATATATTTATACCACTTCATATAGTTATTCAATTTCACATGAAGAGTGCCGTTTTTCTCCAAAAATTACCACGATTACAAATGTGACATTGAATACATCTAAATGCCACTTCAGATGCAGCTTCTGTGTTGATTTAATTTGCTTGGTAACAGCCCAAATGTCTTATTATTCTAATTCCCTGATTAAATGTAAGAATTTGACTCAAAAGATAATGGACACTTTTAGAAAAAATGGCTTTATAAAGGTAAAAATGCCCATAAAATGCAAAAATCAGTTTAAACTTATTGGAAAAGATTCATTTCTATCAGTATGAACTGACCACCACACAGAATATGAAGAATATTAAAAACATTAGGAGTCAGCTGTCTTCGGCAGTCCTTAAGGTACCAGCACAATAACACACTCAGCAAAATATCATCTAATTATCGTTATCGATAAAATCCCATAAAATATCGAGATATAATTTTTTGTCAATATCGCACACCCCTACTGATGACTATAGTGGCAGAGGTTTAAAACAGCTAGATAATGGGACTAACACACACAGAAAGACCAGTAAATCACTGTAAAAAAAGATACTGTGATTATAACAGTAAAAGACTATAGAAATTCTATAATAAAAACCTGGTTAATGGTAAGTTCCCCTACTATATACGGTGAACAACTGTGTTGGACATTGCATGTAATTTTACGGCAGTATGCAATTTTTTGAAGTGAAAAAGAATGTCAAATTTACAGTGAATAATCGTAAATTGACATTCCCAGAATTCCTTATTACATTTCACATTTGATGTTTTTCCATTTAAATAACTGTTTCTTCTTAGTTTTTCTTATCAGTTGTGCACATTAGGGTTGTACGTTTCATCTAATGTTGTTAAATTAATGTTTATTGGATTATTTCAGTTTCATGTGTGTAACCATGATGGTGTTTAGTGTTTGTGTGAATGACACTGTGCACCTTCTATATATGTTAGTATTTAAAAACATTTTGTGATGAGGTTGGGTTCATTGTGTGACTTTCTCACTTTCTGCTTTTGGTGGTTATCAGTGTATTAAAAAGGTACAAAACAGATTTAATTACTTCCATAAATTGGTATATTAACATCATATCAGTTACAAATTACGGTTTTTAAATGTAAATTTAAGTTAAATCCGTAAAACCTCAAATGTTGCTACCATAACCACAGCTGCCAGTTTTTTTCCCGTAAATTTTACGGATTTTTTTTTTAACAGTGTGAAGCTGTAAGCTACATAATAACAAAGCTGCACAACAAGCTGTGACACAACACCAGTCAATCACCATTAAGGGAATAAGCGAATCACTGCACTGACTTCAGATTTGAATACAAAAAGGGAAACAGTAGGCTTCATATAGGGGACAGGTAGGACAAGCTACACAAAATCGTGTTCAAAATCGCAGGCGATTCATTGCCGATTTTGAAAACGATTTTATGTAGCTTGTCAGTGAACTACGGCTCTGTGTGGTAAATGCCGCTCAATCTGAACGCATGTGCTGGAGATTTACTACTAATCACAGGAGCGGCTTTACTGACAAGATGCGCATGAAAATCGCATTAGATTTTTTGCACAGCCCTAGATGGAGCTAGACTTTAATTTACATTGCCCACATGAGAGCCACAGAGCAGCATGCTAACAGCAAGGCCACAAATCTGACCCCCACCTCTTTTTGAACAAGAACTTATAGTGTAATTTACAAATAGCACAAGACCTATGAAAACCAGACTGGAAAATGTAATAGGCAGTGCTACATAAAGTCATGTGTGTGAAGGCCAGTTAACACAGCACAACACAAACACACTCATCAAACAGATTCCTGACTCAGACTCCCCGCTGTCCATACCATCTGAACCACATTTACAACACAGACACACACAACTGTCCGAACTTAAGCACAGCTGCTATAAATAACTGACTCTCCAGGTAGCCTCTATTAGTCCCCGTATTATCATCCTGCATTTATGAGTTAGGTTTATGCTTTCTTCATGTTTAGGGAGCAGGGTGCGAACTACGGGGGAGCTAGGGGGAGCTCGGCTCCCCTTAATAAGACATGGGCTCCCCTGAAAACGTGATTTGTGAAATTTTGGGGGGTCTCAAAAAATATTGACAATGTGTTATTTTGACATGCAATTTCAGTTTTGTGTAATATGATCATTGTAAAACAAGTGGGCTCCCCTAAAGTCCACGGTATAGTTCGAACACTGCTAGGGAGTGAGGTAATTCACTGAAATCCACTCACTGTCTTATCTCAGCAAGAAAAATCAAAATTAAGAAAAGTAGATTGTTTAACTTAATAAGTTGTGATGAGCTGGTTTTAAAAGATGTGTATTATATAGTATCAACATTATTCTAAAGCACCACTAAAGACCAGGAAAAAGTGGTGGCTATATTAAAACTCCAGAAACATTAAGAAAACAAATGAATAAAGTAAAAAAAAATACAACATGTTTTCAATAAAGACTCCACACACTGATCCAATAAATATCTCTCAATGGAATAATAAAAATAACATCTTCACATAGTTCACTTTCAAACAAATCAAAATCAAAAGGGGAGAACTAACAAAGGGATGCAAAACCTCTTTCCCACTAAACCAGCCTCAAATTTCATCACTACATCAAATATTAAATTGTCCCAGAGATGCTTTATGTCGAAACAAAATTAGTATTTCCAAATAAATATTTATGGAAATACCTTCTCTCATTCTTTCATTCTCACAATGCTCCGTTAACCACACACCATTCAGTTATTCAAAACTGTTCAAATGTTTGAATTCGTTCAGCAGGGATCCTTTCCCAGCCTGGCCAAATCACTTCACACCAACTGGAAAAACACACACACACTCCTCAGTACTGCTATTGTTTCTTAAACTCCTCATTAGTACATCAGAGGGAAAACAATCAGGTTGTGTTAAAACAAACCCTGCTTCAGATTATCATATTTAAGTAATGAAGGCAATGTTAAAAGAGAAAAGTGAAAACTTTATGACTTTATAATGTTAAATGTTAAATAAATATAAAACAGGTAACTCAATGAAGCCATTTCAGACTTTGTGACTGTTGTTCAGTGCATTATGATCTCTCCAGCTACAATAAAACCTCCTTCTCACAGCAGAGAGTGAAAAAAGTAATAAACTTCAAACTGTGTGAACTTTGAACCAGGCAAGAACTATGTGTTCCATGCTCCTTAAACTTATTTTCTCCCCTTCACACCACAAGATCTAAAATCCACACCAATGTGGTTACAATTTCTTTGCTTGCAGTGCAGTACTATGCATCTTGCATGCTAAATAAACGTTTATTACCACTACTTTCTTAGAGAGTTAAAAAAGAAATGCAGCATTTCTCCAGCAACACTCCGGACTCTGAAAGTTTAAGAGCGTCAGGTTTGTGTTTGGATGTCCACATATGAGGATTGGGTTTAAGAAGTTGTGGCTGCATTCTCCTGCTGGTTGAGACGGCTCTTTAATAGCAGCCTTATGGATTTCCTTTAGCTTTTTCTGTCACTCTCAGCGTCTCTCGCTATCTCTCCAACCCTCAGAAAAGTCTTTTGAGACTCTGCAACAGCCCTTGACCAAAAGAGGCTTACTCTGAGGTATTTCCAGAGGATTTCTCCTCTCCTAAACGACAGTGCTCTTATGTGTTTACTAGGATGCCAAATCTGAGACAGACTGGCCCTCCCTCCACCCCTTTCTCGACTTCACAATACAGCGCTGTCACCATGCCTGTCAGCCTGCAATGCTTTCAACCCGCCGTGATCTATTACCTACAGAGAGAACTTGCATCTGTTCCTAGCCCTCACACGGTTCTTCCCACCACGTTCAAATAAACCATTTACCCATGTGAGCCGCCAGTGAAAAAGTTGACGCGCCTTTTGTCTAAACATGACTGCTAAAACATTCTCCTTGTTGGGCAAATTCAAGATAGAAACGCATAACTTTTTGCATGCAAGAAGAAAGGCGATAAAAATCCAAACATATGATTTTCAAATACATATGCCGCCTTTAAGATACCAAACCTACAGTGATATTTCCTCTCAAAATGATGTGCCTGTCAGAAATAAACACCTGGAAACCTGACTTTTCCTCTTCCTAGCATTCAAAGGAATAACAACACAAAACCTCCTCCTCTGGCTTCAAAGGCAGCAGCTGAAAGCGTGGAGAGCGTTTTAACAGACATCATTAAAGGGAAACGTGTATTCAGAGAGTGTTTCTCCTTTAATCACTTCTGGTAATAAGGCCTTTGGCTTTTATAGCTGGGCTCAAACTACAGAGTGTTTCCAGAGAGTACACTATTGTTCTTGGTGACGTCAGGAAACGATGGCACGATCGTTTTCAAAGCGCGTGAATTGGGTGGTCTGGAAGCGCGTGTGGCCCCTAGAAGCATGCAACGATCATTCTGCAACGCGAATATCGCGTATATACGCTTTTACCATCTATAACCCAATAAGGGTAGTTGACTTAACTTTTTTTTATTCAACATGGACTTTAAAATGTACGCATGCGTAAAGAAATGTATGTTTTCTAACGCCTAAACATTTCTTTCGAGTTTATCGCCATTGTAAATCACATTTTTGACTTCGCTAGATCATTTTTAAACAGTTCTGTGACGCAACAACTGAATTCTGAAATGTACAAATATTCAATTTATTCTCAGTTAATATGAGGTCGTAAAATCCCACGTATATAATTACAGAATAATTGGAATTCTTTGTTTAAAATAGTTTACACCGCTGATACTGCTTGATATTTCATGTCAACTACCCAAGAACTGAACTCATGCCGAACAACGGAAAGAAAAGAGCTGTATTACAGTATCACAACAAAACAACGTTTTTGATCAGTTGAAATACAAGCTTTAAAGTGCTCCATACAAAGTGCGCAACATTTCTCCAGTCAATAATAACTTAACACCCAAACAGTCGATTCCTACAGTCTTGGAATGAAATGAAGGCGAAGCGCAGACAAGTTCAGTTTGTCAAAGTCCAAAATCTTCACACATTTAACATGCACGTGTGATAAAAAGTCATGAACCCCGTTCACGTACCCGTGGAGACAGTCCGCAGGGATTTTTCTGCTGGGAGTCCTGCTGATCTACACGAGAGCTCGCGCAGTAATACTTCTGCTTAACCATCCAGTCATCCAGTCCTTTCCTCGCCAATATCTATCTATCTATCTATCTATCTATCTATCTATCTATCTATCTATCTATCACTAACAATGCTTTATTGACAGTATTGTTAACAATTACAATATTACCAAAGCAAATAAGGTAGGCTAATTGCAGCGCCAAAATTATGAACACCAAAAAAGTGTTTGTTAAAATAAAAATAAAAAAATGTATTAAAATTAAAAGTAAATAAAGAAATGTAGCTGATCTATGACATTTAAAGACCATTTGAGAAGAATAAAAAACCTATATCAACTTTAGCTCCCCCAATCCCTTATCCTGAGAATTTCTTTCTCTACAGTGCATTAAGAAGCCACAGCTTGACACAAGAACATACAGGTTATATCAGTCAAAATCAGCAGCTTAAGGTGCTTCTTTCTCTGTGCACAGTGTTCTACAGATGACAAACGCACAGTCTGTATTTGTGGTGCAGCTCATGATGCTTTTGGGAAACCCATTACTTGGATTCCAACTTGTCAGTTGGCATAATTTAAAATGATGCAGTGAAGTATTCATGAAAACAAATCCTGCAATTCTGTATCTATACAAAAAAATTAACTTCACAGCCAGTGAAGATGCAGACAACTGGCCATAAGCAAGCAAAGTGTGATGTAAATCAAGCACTGATATTAGGTGCCAAACATAAACAAACAAGTCAACTGAACTCCTTAAATCTTTCTAATGAAAGCTGAATGAGGTTAGAGAGAGTTCCGAAGAAAGACATTCCAGTGCATCACTCTCTACTCTTCAAGAAGACCTTTTCCAAGACAAGTCGTGCGTGTCCATGGTCTTGGAAAAACCCATGCACATACAAACAAACGTGCATATGCCAGAGTGGGGCATCAATGCCACAGCAGATTTCACATCCTGCCTGTCAAAGCAGAGGATTCTGGCTGGCTTTGAACCTCCCAGACACACACGCACATATACACGCACAGAGATGAGCATGTTATTATACCCTGCATACACATATTTTCTCTCTCTCTCTCTTGCTCACACACTAACACACACGCAAGGGCTGGGAACCAGCCGGCTAGTCGCTTTGACACACTTCCTGTGCTTTGAAGCGGCCAGTTGAGAGATGGCTTTTCCCATCATCACCTTTGAAGCCTGCGTGAGGAGGAGGCTGTGTGTGTATACATATGGGGGAAGGGAGGTACTGACATTAATTCATTGTAATGGCTCATCAGTTGCTTTTACTTTGCGAAACGATTAAAGCAGCATGCAGAAAGTTTTTGTATTTATCTAATCAAATAAATGATTCAATCTCATCACACATCCTGTGGTTCTTCTCATGATGTCCCTGCAGTTAAACTGTTACATTCCAAAATGTCCTTGGAATGATACATAATATTTTACCATTTTAAATCACCTGTAAACATTTGAGCAGATAGACAGACAGCAAGAAGAGTACAAGGCCAGCAGCTGTGGGGTGTTCAGTGGATATGTGACCGTTGCTTTTTTTCTTGCGGGACAAAAGAGTGCTGGGTGTGTGAGAGGGCAGAGGGCAACAGTCCTGCAGTACAGTGCAGAGTCCTGGGACGGCTGCAGAATGGGGCTTTGTAAAGACCCAGCATGCTGTGTGTCAGAAGAGGGGGGTCTGGAACAGTTGTGTGTGTTGGGGGAGGGTGGTGAGAGACAGCAGGCTGGCATGTGTGTAGTGTGTATGCCCGCTAGATTAGCACCATGACCCTGTTATGCAATGAGTGCAGACAGAGTCAAAGACAGGCTTCTCACGTGATGGGTAAAACAAGCCACCCTGTGTACTGCAGAATATTATTTACTTTAGAATGTAAAAAATCTGGATAGTTCAATAAAAAATCATTTATTTACTCTAATGTCATTCCAAACCTACATTTTTCCATATATTGTGATCCCAGTGGGATCTAAAACAGTACTGCTAACCCCATAGCCTTTATTATATTATATATTATATAGGGGAAAAAACTGAGACATTTTTCAAAATATCTTCTTTTGTCTTCCACTGAAGTAAAATTGGAACGACATGACAATGTCGACAATGCTTACTTTGAGGTGAATTATCCCTTTAAGAAAGTTTACATAAACCTAATTGTCCTATCAGACTTGATTAAAATTGCTTAAAAGACAAATAATTAAAGATGCATTGAAGCCCAACATGCTGTGCTCTAGGAGTAAAGCATCTTACTGGATAAGCTTTTTTAAAGGTTCATCCTGTAATTAAAAGGATGCTGATGTGGTGTTTTATCTTAAGGGCTCCTGGTGTAAAAAGGAGAAACTGTGGTGTCCCACTTAAGAATGCCGTTTTATCTGATGAGGCACACACAAACATCCGGATGCATACACATACTCAAACACATGTAGGGTTTCTCATAATCAGGCATCACAGCTGAGAGTGTTTAACACAAGACATTAACGCTGGTTATAAGCAGATGCATTTATATGCACTTTAAAAGTTTGATTTCAGTTGGACTAAAGCAATAACTCGATTTTTTAACATGCAAACTCTTTAGTCTGACTGAAATTGTATTGTGTGTGTTGGTTTTTGTGAAGTGGGACTAACAGATAATGTGATTGTAACTTGGCTTCATCCAGCATGTACAGTATACACATTAATCGGACTATACAGTTGGCATTTGAGAATGTCTCCTTCATGGTTATCAGTGACACTCAACACTGTGCTTTGTGTGGACAAAGTAAATATTACTCTGTCATACTGATCTAAGACCCGTTTTTGCAGCCTAGAATCCTTTTTTAAACATTACTAGGAAAATCACGAATTCGATCACTGGGCAGTGTAAAAGTAAAACTTCTTCCAAAGTGGTTATCTGAGTGTGTGTCCCCTCTCTGTGCTATATGTGCCCTGCACTGGCTGGTTTTGAAGCAGTTGGGGGTTTTGCCCCATCCAAAATGAGGACACAATTAAAGCGCTGAGCGGAGAACAGTGGGGATCCCTCTTTGAAGTGTGGATCAAATAGAAGAGCCGCATGGTTTTGTTCAGAATGACAGAGCAGGCAAACTCACCACAGCCTGGCTAATAGAGAGAGCGCTTTATGATGCTCGTTAATTATCCTTTCTGTCACAGGCCATAGAGAGGAAGAGAGAAAGGAGAAAGGAAGGAAGAGAAGGACAGAGTATGAAAGAAAGCTACTGTAATGGCATAGTGGGTGGATGTAGGTGAGTGGTAGACTGCATGCGGAGAACACTGAGACGGCTGGAGGGAAATGGCATGTGGTGAATAGGAGAAAGACAGACATGATGATGAAATAAATGTTGGTTAGTATGAGTTTAAATAGAGTTTGGTGGTTATTTTGAATGGAGCAGATGGTCAGAGAGGGAAAACCAGAAATAAGGACAACAACAACGACTAAACAGGAAGCAAAAGTGGAGGGAAGAAACAAAGCAAAGAGAAAGGGAAGCTAGAAATAAACAGTTTCCTGAGATAAGAGGTCCCACCAAGACAAATCGAGGCTTTAAAGTGTGAGACGCTCCCTGGGGGCCGCTGCACTGTAAACCTTTAACCATGGCTTCAGAGACAAATCCTGCACCTGATCCAAACACCGGCCATCCTAAAGCATCCTCTCTTCTCACTCTCTCTCTCTCTCTCTCTCTCTCTCTCTCTGAGCTTATTCTTCCATGAAGTGACATGAATCCTTCCACGTAGCTTAAATGTGAATAAAACATTGAGATCGGCACAAAAGCCAATATCCATAATGAGAACATTCGAAAAATCCACAGCACTCAAACTCAGACAGAAACACAAACTGCTAAAATGCTAAGAAAATGTTCGGTTTATACTGATCTGAAAATAGCAGAAATGAACCAGATTACTCTACTCTTATGTCTTCATCCTAGTATTAAACTAATATACATAGTACAGTACATAATTTTCGTCATCAGCACAGTCGGCTGATGTCTGCGCACACAGTCTGCACAGAAAAGTATACCCGGGCCTTGGGAGTTATTATGAAAGCCTAAACATGTCTATTGTGATCAAAAGGTTTGTGTAATACTGTGAGCAGTCTGATGGTTTATTTGAAGTCCAATATTTGACCTTTAACCTTTTACTACATTGAAGGCATTGTGTGGAAGAGACTGTTGTTCTCAGAGGAGTCAAATGGAGGTGCAGATGGCAGTCAACCCTAGATATACGAAGAAAGAGAGGGAGGGTGATAATATATCCATGTGTACTGTACTTCATGGAAAACAAGCTTATAAATCATACAGAATTAAGTTTTTTGAAAATCTAAAAATGTAGTAGTTTTCTGTGAAGGGCAGGTTCAGGGTAAGGTGATAGAAAATAGTTTGCATAGTGTAAAAACCATTACATGGAATGTCCCCATAAAACATGGAAAATCAGTGTGTGTGTACTGGTACACATACAGTACGATATGTGGACCGAATGTCCCCACAAGTATAGTAATACCAGTCAATTTTGATCTAATGGGGACATTTTTTGGTCCCCATGAGGAAACAAGCTTATAAATCATACAGAATGAAGATTTTTGAAAATCTAAAACTCTAATTTTGAAAATCTAAATTTCTGTGAGGGGTAGGGGTAAAGCCTGTGTTATCCTTTCCTCGTGAGCAATCCAGACACGTACACAGACAGCTCGGATGCGGACTACTTGTATTTATACTACCAAAAGCATACGCTGATGGTCTGCTCCGCGGACGTGTTCCATACATGCGTAGTAGATCGGCTTGAACAATAAACAAACATGTGAACAAACAATTGCCCAGAGTTATTGCACATCTGGCTGTCTTTATATTGTTTTATCGACGGATTGTACAGGTTCGAGAAGCAACGTGCTTCTTCACACAGCCTGCGCCATAGAAAATACAGTTCGTACATTAGAAAAACCATTATGTCTATGGAATGTCCCGACAAAAAAAAATCAAAACCAGTGTGTGTGTGTGTGTGTGTGTGTGTGTGTGTTGAATGTCCTTATAATGAGCTTACTATAGCATGAAAAGCAAACAGAAGAAAAGAGAAACAGATTTAAGTGAAATATTCTGACAAACTCCCACAGACACAAACCACTGAACTCCTAAATTTGATTTAAAATAAAGTATGTAATAAATTCTAAACAAATGATCTTGAATTTATGTCAGTGATCTTATAATCAATGCACAAATTAAACAAAACTAAGTACAAAGAGACGTTTTTAGCTCTTTGTAATCTTAACATGGTAATCTTGGCAGCATTGTGGCTTTAACTTGTTATGTTATGAACCATATTCAGAATAAAAAGCTCATGTACAAGACACAGTTCTTGCCTAAAACTGAAAGCCTATTTCTGCAGGCGTAAGACCACTACTAGCAACAATGTTAAACATATGCTTAAAAATACAATTTCTACCTTTTTTTTTCTCATGTTGGTTCAATGCAGGACATGGGCTGTGGCTCAGTTGTTTCTGACTCAAAAACATTAACGCTTCATTACTGTAAGTCTTTATGAGTTTTTTAAGCCATAAAATGTTTAAATTACAGCACATAATATTGTAAACAACTCTAATAACAATTTTGGTGGCTTGAAACAAATTTTTTAAGTTAGGTTTTAAGCATACTACCAAGACCTCTGTTCACTGTCTTCATGTCATAATTCAAATTCAAAGACAAATAATACTGGAAAATTGACACAAAATGGAACATTTGGTCACTGAAAACTAAGTAAGGGATTATATACAGTATCCACCTTTTTCTTGGCGTAAAAATGGGCACGGCCATTTGTAAATTTTAAGGGTCTGGCTTCGGGTCTCATCTGCGTCCAGCTATTTTTAGCTGTACAAAACATTTCATTATGCTGCTTGATATTAAAAATTGGTGTCTTACCATATTATTTTAATGTATTATCTTAATTATGAACACACTGGTTTGTAGTGCAAACAGTTTTACCGTTTACTGCACATTGTTATTCTTCTCGTTATTTACTTATAGCGGCTAATGAACCGGAAGTCTCTCCCATAGGCTTACTTCTGCATTGAAGAAAAAGGTGGATAGCAAATTATGATAAAATAGCCTAATAATTTTGTGATAATGACTAGCTGATAAAACAATCCCAATTATATTTAGCAAAATATGGAAATAAAATATTGATTTGAGTTTGAGGTAAGACAAAAGAGATCATGGAGTGACAAGAGAAACTAGCAAAAATGTAGGAAATATATAGCATGAAAACGGCCTAAGAATTTTTTTTCAAATCACAATGAAACTGAAGGGTCGATACAGTTGCATACACTTAGTTTTGTGTGTGTGTGTGTGTGTGTTGATCCAGGACCTTGTCCTCTGCAAGAGGAAGTCACAATTTCCTCTAGGATTTAATCAAAACGCCTGGCAGGATCTCTCACCTCTACCCAGAATCCCTGCACTGCCTGATACATTCAGCAGATGTGTGTGTTCCTTTGCTTGCGTGCGGACTCACCTTCCCTTTTCATAAACCACTTGACTATTTGTGTGACTGTCTGTGAGTGTGTACGTGCACATGCTGTACTGTCATGGCCTTCCATTGGCCTTCTGTGAGTGTTCAGAAGACCTTGAGGAAGAAAAACATGCTTCAGTCTCACGCACTAGCCAGCCTGGGCTGTACACTCTCTGCCATACTCCACTGAATACATGGGCACATTCAGCTCTTCTAATTTAAATAGCGTTATAAAGGAGTATAGAGAAGTTTTTTTTTAGAACAAACTCTTCCCAATTTGTGTATAATTTTTGCATTACCTTTTCACCAATATACCCAGACGTTTAACGTTAAACAGCTAAACCTTGACCCATCACATATCAAAACAGGAAACATTGTTTAATTTTACTGTTATGCTGGGGTTTATTATTTAAAGTTCTGTATGCATCAGAGAGAAAGTGAACATTAATTGTCAAAAAAAAAAACATTAATAAATTAAACTACAGTTTATTTTTTTAAGATGTTTATTATGCGTACCAAGGCTGCATTTATAAAAAAGACAGTAAAAACAATAGTATTGTAAAATATCATTACATATAAGTATTTTCTATCTTAATATATTTAAAATGTTTATTTATTCCTCTGCCGGCAAAAGTGAATTTTCAGAAGTGATTATATTCAGTGTCAGATGATGCTTAAGTAATATTTTTTTGTTAACATTGTTGAAAAACGTTGTGCTGCTTAACATTTTTGTGGCATCCATGATAATGTTTTATAGAACAGATGTTCAAAAGAACACAATTTATTTAATTTACAGATATTTTGTAACATTAGATATGTCAATTTTTTTTTTTTATCAGTTTAATGCACCCTTTTTCAATAAAAGCATTCATATCTTTCATTAACAAAAAAATTTAACTGATCCTAAACTTTGAACAGTATTGTACGTTGTCACTGTAGCAATTTAGGTATATTTATTTCTCTTATTTTGTTTTCTAAAGTGACCCATAATCAATAGATGTATTAAACAGGTCTCTGCTGGAACAGGTTTTTGAATGAAATGGTGATTTTGATAGCTCTTCTTTTGTCTGACCATGAAGGGAAAGCCTGTGCACAGCTGCCCAGGGTTCTCTCTAAAGCTGGCAGGCATTTAAACAAGGCAACAACAACAACAGGGATGAGAGGAAGTTCCTAATTTTAACCTAGAACATAATGTTAAAGGAGCCATACACTTTATTCCGTCAAATGTTATTCAAAGTTTTGTATAGGTAAACCAATAATTTAGTTTTGCATGATTATTCACTCTCTCTTATCCCTTCAAGTAACAATCAAGTAACAATACTCTTTCTACTACAGATATATGGTATATAAAGTATAGTCGTAAGATTCCTTGATCTCCTGAAGTAGACAACTTAACATTTTTTAATTCCTATTATTACAGTGCCATTAAATACAAACCAGGTGTTCATGGTTTCTTAAATCTATATAGTGATACATGGTAAAGCATGGAAAACATTAGGCAGTGGGAAAAGAGAACAAGAGAGGAGGTGTCAAAGAATCAGAAGAGACAGCAGTGAAAAGAGGGAATGCTGGGAACGACAGATGTATGAGCATTAGAGGAAGCAAAGGTCTAATGAGCCAGCTGTTTCATGGCCTAAGAGAATCATTCATTCAGGGCATGTTTTGTTCTTCATTGGACAACAGATAGGCCTACTTCATAATGAATAACTAACCAAACGATACTATGTGTCTCATTGCATGTTTCAGAATGTGATTGAGAGTTTTACTGCTCACTGTAAAACCCAACCTTCTGCAAAAAGTTGAATTCAGCATGTTTGATTGTGGATCTCTGAACTGTCGTGATGTGATATATTTGGTTCACGTCGATGTAGGAAAAAAATGAAATAGATCAATTTGGCAAATTTGTAAGAGTAATAGAAACAATAGAAATAAAATCACAGGGAACAAGCCAGTTTAAAATGTGGAAGGCTGACAGTATTATTTTTAATATCGTTCTCTCTTTATATTAGGTGGCCTTAACTACTATGTACTTACATTTAAATTAATCATTTGGTACAATGCAGTTATTGTGTACATATATGTTTTTACATTGTACTTATATAAAAAAAATACCTGTAATTAATTTCTGTAATTCATTTTATATACTGTTTATATTTTATACTGTTAACATTTATACACATTTTTACAGTGTTGACCCATGCCTTACACCTTAACCCACCCTTAAACCTACCATACCACCAATCCTGTCCCTAACCTTATCTGTATCCCACCTCAATAGCATCAGAAGTGTTTTGCGATACAATATGAACACAATAAGTACATTGTACTTATTTTTGATGCAAGTACATAATAGTTAAGGCCACCTAATATAAAGTGGGACCATAATATCATTCATAAATCTGTTCTGCTCAAATACATAAAAAGAAGCACCTATTTGAGAAAAAGCAATCTTATTCTCTCAGTTTTCAGTTTCAAAGTTCTTTATTGGCTTGCACATCAGTTGCAATATTTCCAAAGGAACAATGACAACAACAAACAAACAAAATTGAATGGGTGCTTGTTTCTAATGGTGCAATATTTGAAAACAAATTTTGCTGAACTGGTTATGTGATTTTCCTCCACCAATATAATTTGCATTTGTTCAGCTTCAGACAGAACATGAAAGATATTCTAAACCAGATACTCTCTCATTCTCTATAAAGGCTCTGAGGATAGCTCGCTCATACACACAGGGTTCACTGACCCTTGAAGGAAAGGTCACCGTGTGATGCCCTGATGTCCAGCATGGGCACACCCAGCTGAGCGATCCTCCAGGACACACACACACATATTCCCTGAAGCATTCTCACAATACATTCACAAGAGAAGAGAAGAGAAGAGAAGAGAAGAGAAGAGAAGAGAAGAGAAGAGAAGAGAAGAGAAGAGAAGAGAAGAGAAGAGAAGAGAAGAGAAGAGAAGAGAAGAGAAGAGAAGAGAAGAGAAGAGAAGAGAAGAGAAGAGAAGAGAAGAGAAGAGAAGAGAAGAGAAGAGAAGAGAAGAGAAGAGAAGAGAAGAGAAGAGAAGAGAAGAGAAGAGAAGAGAAGAGAAGAGAAGAGAAGAGAAGAGAAGATAATTTCTCATCCAGGAGGATGCTGGCTTATTGATTGATTGATTTGGTTTTCCTATGTGATGATCCACTTACAGTGAAATGGCATGGTGTTTATAGCAAGTGAGAGGGCAGGAGGGATGCATGAGAGAATGCGTGTGAATGAAGGGAAGGAGGTGTGGGAGGACTCTACTTGAAGGGCCTGATGATGTCATCTGAACCCGAGCATCAGGCTGGTGTTGTGTTGCCCCTTCAAGGCCTGGGAAAATGCTCCTCGGAGTGTGACAGCGTCTGTGTGTGTGTGTGTGTGTGTGTGTGTGTGTGTGTGTGTGTGTTAGATCATGTGTTTGTTAGAGTGTGTGTGCCTGCACTAAGGGAAAACAAAGCCTGAACAAAGAAACAATGCCATTCAATGTATTCCCTGAAAACGAGAGAGGGAGAGAGAGGGGAAGAGAAAGGAATGTGGGAAGGATGGAGAGGGAAAATGAGGCACGGATGGGTGTTTATTGCGATGTTGAGAGCTGGTTGTTCTTTCATACAGATGTTGGTTTATTATTAAATGCTCCAAAAAATTAATACCAGACCAAAAATGTAAATCCGGCATGCTTGGGATGACTTCATGAAATGTGAAATAATGAGCGAGTCTGTATTTCACAGGGTTTCACATGTAAAAGAGGAGGGGGTGAGGTCTGAGCTTTCCGGAGGTAGACGTGATGCTAACCAGCCATGTTCTACCATAAAGAGAGCTTGAGTATGTGTGTGTGTCTGAAGCTTTTCTCCTTCATGTCTCAGTTGTGTGTAGGAGAACATCTGGAGAACGTATGGGCCTCCTCGGTTAGGCCTGATTTTTCCTTCTTTCTTACTGTCTCTCTTTTTCTCTTTCCAATGATCACTCCACTTCAGTCCCTCTCTTAATGCTGTTTATCAGACAGAGCAGAAACACCAATGAAAATAATGAACATCTAGTTCAAACACACACACACAATACTCTTGAGCAGAAATGATAATTGGCATCAAAGCTGACTTTGATATGATGATGTATAATGAGATTGAAATGTTCCTGAATCGACACAACATTGTTGGTATTGGCACAACATTTTTAAGTAGTTAGATTTTAGGTTTAGGTTAGGATAGTCTTAGAGTTTTGAATACTTTCATCAACCTTTTATGATCTGTTTTAAAGGTGAAGTTTGTCATTTCTGTGCTATTATAGTCACCGAAAGGAATTCCAAAAATAATGGGAAATAACAGTAAAAACTGCATAGAGACTTTTGCTGAATCAGTCAAACCAATGTATATTAAGCTGGAATAGGTGTATTTTATATTTCAATATTGAAAAAAATAATAATAGACATCACCTATAAAATAACACTTAAAACACTGGAAAACTAACAAACTAAAACAAAAACAAAAATTAGTCACCACAGAGATTTATTCTATGCATGCATCAATGTATAGGCCCAAATTATTCAGCGATTATGTTTAAGCCAACTTCTAATGTGCTTCACGGTCCTAGTTTTATGTATGCCAAATAAACAGAAATTACAGTGATTTGAAACTCTATCTTAGGCAGTCTGTTGCCTTTTTGGTCTTTTACTGAAACAGTATATAATATGAACTAATAAAAACAGTAATGACTGACTCTGCAGTTGAAGTTGACCTTTCCAGTGTTTATAACAATCCATCAAGTTATCCGCAATGTCTTATGTTCTCTCTTTTCAAAGGCTTCTGAACTTTGATCCTTCCCCATTAACTCTGCCATAATCCCAGATGAATATTCTAATATACCGATATGAGTTCAAACCCTCTCACTTTATGTTCAATCAGAGGAATGCTTTTCAAAACATTACTCCCTGCCAAACTGAAAATGGAAGCCAGTCAGCCATGAAAAATAAAGAATGCAGGAAAGAGAGCGAGTATGTGACCAAGAGATGCAGAATGGAAGAAAAACACAAGAAGAATTATGAAGGTATTTTTTTTCTGCTTTGTTTTTACACCCAGAATTCCAAGGATCCTGCAAGTTTGCTAATTACACTACTGGGAAACAACTTACTGGCAAATACTGGCACTTTTCTACAAAAATCATTATTTTTGGCCTACTCCAAAGAATTCTGAAATACACTGAATAAAAAACACAGTAAACATACAAAGGCCAATTTATAGTTGTACATTCTTTGTGTGTATTTTCTCACTTGTATGTGACTTAACAATTATGTTTATCAATTTAGCAGACGCTGTTAGCCAAAGTAACTAATCAGGAACAGCACAAGCAATGTATCATAAGACCCAACGATATTTACTACACTGAAACGCCAAGTTTCAAGTGTAAGCTATAGTAGCTAAAGCAGAAGTGATGGAATGCAAAAATGTACACCACAGTTCAAAAGTTTGAGTTTAAGATTTTGAATTGTTTTTGAAGTCTCTTATGCTCACCAAGACTGCATTTTCTCACCAAGGCTGCAGTTCTTTTGAATATATATATATATATATATATATATGTGTGTGTGTGTGTGTGTGTGTGTGTGTGTGTGTGTGTGTGTGTGTGTGTGTGTGTGTGTGTGTGTGTGTGTGTGTGAAAAAATATATTATTACTTTACCATTTAAAATAAGCTTTTACAATTTCAAATTGTTCTACTCCGCCATTATTGAATCTGTCCTCTGCACTTCAATAAGTGTCTGGTTCAGCTCAGCTACCAAATCTGACCTCAGAAGACTTCAGAGGGTAGTCCGGACTGCTGAGCGAATCATTGATACAACCCTCCCTTCTCTCCAAGAACTGTACTCGTCCAGAGTGAGCAAAAGGGCTGGCAGAATCACTCTGGACCCCTCACATCCAGCACACTCCCTCTTTGAACTGTTGCCATCTGGTCGACGCTACAGAGCTCTGAGCACCAGAACGACCAGACACAGGAACAGTTTCTTCCCTCAGGCCATCCATCTCATGAACACTTGACAATAACTGTGGAACACACACTAATTATTCACTCATACACTTATTTATCTAACACACACACACTCAGTCTACATTTCAATTTGCACATAATATACCTGTACATACAACTGTCTATTGTTATATACCTGTACATACAATTGTCGATTTGTATATTTTTATTCCTTAGTTACTTGTTCTATTTTTCTATTTTTTATTATCTGTGTTTTTGTTCTGTCACTGTCATTCTGTTACACTGTGGAGCTTCTGTCATGAAAACAAATTCCTCGTATGTGTAAACATACCTGGCAATAAAAACTCATTCTGATTCTGATTCTGAAATAAGTGTTTCAATTTGAAAATATTTTAACTCAGTTGTGTAAATAGCAAAGCGGACTGTACAGCAGCCATTACTCCACTCTTCAGCATCACATGATCCTTCAGAATCAGTCTAATATGCTGATTTGGAGCTCAGGAAACATTTCTTATTATCAGTGTGGAAACGTTGAGTTTTTGTGGAAACTGTGATTCATTTGTTTCAGGATTCTTTCGATGAACAGAAAGTTCAACCAAACATCAAACATCTCTGCATTTAGCAAACTCTAATCAGAGGCGTACAGTAACTAAGTACATTTACTTAAGTATTGTACTTAAGTACACTTTTTGAGTATCGGTACTTTACTTGAATATAATTTTTTCTGGAAACTTATGACTTTAACTTCACTACATTTGAAAGACAAATATTGTACTTTTCACTCCACTACATTTCTATCAAGGTCCTCGAAGTAGAAAGTCGTTACTATGTAGCAGCTTTGAAAGTCAGTGGGTGATTTGATTCTTCTCTAAAATGTGACTTTCTTTTATGTGACAGTTTATCAGTAATCACTCTTGTAGGGCTACATGAAGTGATTTGCCAGCATTTTTTGAACACTGACCAGTTGCAAATGTGATATTTATTTATAACAATTCAATAATAAGAAGTTAATATTGTGGTATATATTAGACACAATATTGTCTGATTTTGCTAAATTGTGGGGGGGTGTGTGGGTGTTTTATATATATTTATATATATATATATATATATATATATATATGTATTTATTTATTTATGGTTTGTTTTTTTTCCCCATAGGTTTGTAACATTCTAAAAGCTCTTTATTCCAAAGATACTACAAGTTAGTCAGTGTATTCAGTGGGTTTATTGTATTCTAAGATGCTTCAGAAGTATTGCAAGTATTACATACAACAATAAAACAGTGCATTGACATAAAAAAGGAAATTTACTTTTGGTACTTAAGTACTTTTAAACGCTAGTACTTCTGTACGTTTACGTAAGTAAAAATCTGTCTTTACAACTTTTACTTGTAATGGAGTAATATTTGACAAGCGGTATCTGTACTTTCACTCAAGTAATGGAGTTGAGTACTTTGTCCGCCTCTGACTCTAATACATGGATATTTTTTCAATCTGTTAATTTTAACAGCCCCATACTGCAATGTACGACAATATGTATTGCACATGCTACATACTAATTGCTACTCCACGCCTTGATATTCTGCAAAGTCTGTTTGGTCTGTTTCCCAGGTTCTCCTAGTTCTCTGACTGCTGCTGCTGCCCCACAGCAGGTTTATTTAGAGGAGGTCTTTCTAGCAGGTTTAATAACCTTCTGAAGCCCTTTCCCAACCATGAGTGTTCTGAGGATTTTTCACTGAATGTGTGTGTAATTGAGAGCAGACGATGAGGGGCCTGTGGCCTCTGCGTGTTTCCACAGTGATGTCAGCTCTGGCGGTCTGTGGGCGATGGGGAAATGTGCGGCAGAGTGGAATGTCTGGGAGGACGCACTCTCGCTGTAGGGTTGTATTGTTTCCTATATCTTCTATTATATCTCTCATTGTCTCAGTGGAACCCCAACAAGTTCATCTCTGACGCATGCTTTTGTTTTATCTCTACCTTACTCTGTTTGAAAAGAAAAAGCAGAGTAGACTATTACACAACAATTGACAGTTGTTTGGAAAGAGCATCTTGTCAAATTAAGGGCAATTATGTTTGACTGCCATGAGGCTGTAAATCAGCTCCTGTTTGGATATTTGTGTTCCACATACTTCACTGTAATACAAGATATTATTCCACTATACGCACAAGTGGGATTAGTGAAGAAAATTAATACATACAGCCAAGCTTTTGGTATTGCCTTAATGTGACAAACCCCCTCAAATAAGCAGAGTGGAGCAGACCTTAAGGGAAACCAGTAAACACTGTCTTAAATACTCTCTCTCTCTTGTTTTCACTCTGTGATTTTTACATTTAAATATATCATTAGGCTCTCTGTAGACTGCAGAGCTCAAACTGTAACAGGCATTCAATACACACACAGACAATATGCAGATGAACACATGCATCTAGACATGCACGCGCTCCCAGCGTGCAGCACATATCATCTTCTGTTCCTGCCCTGACCCATTTCACCATGCTCTGGATCATTTGCATGAGAGGATGCAGGAGATAAATGCCAAAATCAACATCAGTTATAGCTGTCATCATCTAGCAGCCAAAACAGCTGCAGCTTTGAACAGCACTGCTGCGGCTTCAAACACGGGACCCTTTAAAGCACAGCTCTATACAGACTAAAGGCCAGGCTGTTTATAGACCACACATAACCAGTACAATGACCTCTGCGGAGGATTACATGAACTAATACATGGTTATTAAAATGTGGAGTGATGCTTTGTTAATGATAAAAACATAGTCTATTTGTGTGCATGCAAGACTGTTCTCATTTTTAAAAAGGAGAGGTGGATAAAGGTTTGATTTGGGGGAAAAAAATCTTTCTTGATCTACTGCATCCTCATATGAGGACATTATATTTTAGTGAATTTCTCTGAGACTATACATGCCACAGTTTTAAGTCTGGATGTTCTGTACAGAGCACATTCAGGGCTTTTCAGAGATACTTACTACATGTTTGGATGTTTCACCATGACCCCTCCCACTCCTTGGTCTGATATTAATTTAGTGACACTCTTATGGAAATATGATAATATTTTGTAATTGTCATTTAAATCTGACTAATTTTTAAACTGTGTGTCATAAATCTACATTTCAGGAAAATGTTATGGGGTTTCCAAATCAAAATATGACTTTCTGTTACGAAACAGGCTGCCGAAAATTAGTTCACCGCTCAGGTTTCGCTTTCACATGGTGTGACGCTCTGCGTATTATCCCGCTCTATTATGCGTGTGCGCTCCGCTCAGTCGCTCCACTCATATACCGTTCATGCAAATCGGAACAGCAAAGTCCACTCAAAAATTGAGCCGACAGGAAACATCGATGTAGTACAGTATTGTTTCTGTCTGCAATAGCCCTACTGTGTTGTAACATGGTAATTAATTACATTTATAGATAGCGCTTTTCTAGGCACTCAAAGCGCTTTACATTGTCAGGGGGTATCTCCTCATCCACCACCAGTGTGCAGCATCCACCTGGATGATGCGACGGCAGCCATAGTGCGCCAGAACGCCCACCAGCTTATTGATGGAGAGGAGACAGAGTGATGAAGCCAATTAGCAGATATGGGGATTGTTAGGAGGCCATGATGATCAGAGGCCAATGGGCAAATTTGACTGATGCCGAGGTCAGACCTCTACTCTTTTCGAAAGACATCCTGGGATTTTTAATGACCACAGAGAGTCAGGACCTCTGTTTAACGTCTCATCCGAAGGACGGTGCTTGTTGACCGTATAGTGTCCCCGTCACTATACTGGGGCGTTGTTAGGACCCACACAGACCACAGGGTGAGCACCCCCTGCTGGCCTCACTAACACCTCTTCCAGCAGCAACCTAGTTTTCCCAGGAGGTCTCCCATCCAGGTACTGACCAGGCTCAGCCCTGCTTAGCTTCAGTGGGCAACCAGGCTTGGGCTACAGGGTGATATGGCTGCCGGCATGGTGTATATGGGCAACTCTGGTAACGCTGCCCTCTCATTCATTGATCTGCTAACCACTATGTTATGCTCACGTGTTCTGATAAGCATAGCTTTCTAGGACTAAACTTTATTTGGATAATTGGTAAAAAAATAAAAAAATAAAGTTAAATCTTAACCCTACTGTTAGACCTACCTGAAAAACTAAAAAGCAATTTATTTAATTCGAAGGCCTGTCGTTATTTTTTTATTTGTGCTATCATTATTAATTTCTTTATTTGTTCTTATGTTATTACTGACTGCTTACTTCATTTTTATTCAATTCAAAGTTTGAAATCAAGCTATCTTGTGCTACTGCACCAAAATTACCCCACTGTAAAATTAAAAAACACTGAGTGAGCAAAAATTTGTGAGAGAGCTAGTTATAATGGTAATTAAATAATGTTTACATATGTATAAAAGCCTAAATTAAAATCTGTCATATAAATTGGTCTCTTCACTAGAAATTAGCCTACTGATTGCCACCATTGATGGACAATTTTTAATAATATTAAAAATATCTGTATGACATTATATTCTGCAGTTCTTCCCTGTTGTACCGAATATCTATAATTTTCAAATTATCATATCGAAGTTAGAAATTCAAATATTGTGACAATTAATTTTGTAGGGTGCCACAAGTTTGTAAAAATTTCCAAAGGGTGCCACGACTAAAAAAAGGTTGGGAAACACTGCTCTAAACAATGTAATGACATCAAAAAATAAAAAAATGTCCTAAATGTTTTACCGGGTCTTAAGAGGTTAAACGCTAATCTGATTGGCTGAATTTTCCCAACCAATATATGTAAAGGCAGGAAGGTATTTTCTTTTTTATTAGACCATCTAGAAATAAAGTTGTAATACTGAGGTGATGTTGAATCAGTCACAGGATTTGACCAAGTTTACCAGGTTAGTGGTATCAAATCTTTGACTTTAAACCAAAGATCCTCAGAATTCGGATTTTTCGGCTGCACATCCATGATGCAAATCTTTTATTCCCCCACATCCCAAAAGTGTTTTGTTGGATTGGGATCTGATGACTGTGGAGGCCATTTGATTAGTGAACTAATTGTTTTAAATGGCTTTGTGACATGGCATATTATCCTGCTTGAAGTAGCATCATAAGATATGTTCTTTTTTTTCTCCAAATTGACCCTCTGCAGAGAGTTTGATTGACAGGCAATCTGACCAATCATATTGCTGAATCCGCCATTTTGTCCGACAAACAAACCAGACAAGAGAGCAGATTAAAGTGGGTGGACTTAAACTTGAAAAATTGTGTGTATTGACATCTTTCCACAGTTGAAATAAAATACATTCTGATGCTCATTCATGTTTATTTCGTGCTTTAAGTAAATATGAAAAGATGATCGGTTCACATGCCGCTTGAACTGAGGCGCTACAGCGATCTGTCACGACACATTAAAGAGCTGCAAAATGGTATTTATTGTTTGAATTGGGGTCTTTGCAAAGGCCCTACCATCCGAATATCGCAGCAGAAATCAAAGCTCATCAGACCAAGGCAAACATTGTCCAATTTTGGTGAGCCCGTGTGAATTGTAGCCTCAGTTTCCTGTTCTTAGCTGACAGGAGTGACACCTGGTATGTTCTTCTGTTGCTGTAGCCCCATCTGCTTCAAGGTTTGATGTGTTGTGGATTCAGAGATGCTCTCCTGCATACTTCATTAGTAAGGAGTGGTTATTTGGACCGCTGTTGCCTCTCTTGAACCAGAACCAGAACTGGCCATTCTCCTCTGATTTCTGACATTTTCACCCCACAGAACTGCCACTCACTGGAAATTCTCATTTTTCAGATCATTCTCTGTAAAACCTAGAGATGGTTGTTTGTGAAAATCCCAGGAGATCAGCAGTTTCTGAAATACTCAGACCAGCTTGTCTGGCACCAACAACCATGCCACATTCAAAATCACTTAAATCACCTTTTTTCCCCATATTCTGATGCTTGGTTTGAACTCGTCATGTCTACATGCCTATATGCACTGAGTTGCTTCCATGTGACTGGGTGATTAGATTTTTGCATTAACTAGCAGTTAAACAAGTGGCCAGTGAGCTTATGTTTTGCTGATTTCTTAGTTATGTCTGTGAATTAGTATGTACTCGTTTTCAAGTACTGTACAGTACAGAAAATGCCGTCTCTGAAGAAGTGGTACAAACGCTGTCACTGAGGCAGTATCCTTTCAAAAGTTACACTTTTGTACCTTATTTATTCCTATTGGGTGCATATTAGTACATATTAGTACCCTTTGAAAAGGTACAAGTGGTCATATTCTTTACACATAATTGAATATGTTTTTGTTCTACAAAATGTTTTCTGTGAAATCACTCATGGAGACAGCTACAGCATTTTTTAAATATTTTTTTCCAAGCTGGCCAATTATTGTAGGATACATTTTCTTAAGCAAATCAAAACAAACTGTGATTAATCAATTTACATGTCAATAAGACAGACCTTTCTTCTTATCTAAGCGGCCAGTTCATGGACAGAATAAGCTGCAAAGGTCTATGTGAGACTAGTAGACAGAGCACCAACACATCCTTTCGGCCGACATCAAAGACATAGTGACAATGAAAGCCGACTGTGTTGTCACCTCATGCTTGCTTCATCTGAGTCAAAAAGTAGCACTTGAACACATTGCAAAGACTACAGACAATGGTCAACTAGCAAATATGCTCTGCACTTGTGTGCGAGGAAATTGTTGTCTATACCAGCAAGTGGCAACAGTCTATATTCATCATTCAAATGGGGAAACTGAAACTAGTACTGCTGATATACACTCTCTGGCCACTTTATTAGCTACACAACTCACAACTGAGACAGCAGCTCAATACATTTAGGCATGTAGACATGGTCAAGACAATCGGCTGAAGATCAAACAAAGCATCAGAATGAGAAACAAAGGTGATTTAAGTAACTTTGAATAAGGCATGGCTGTTGGTGCCAGACGGGCTGGTCAGAGTATTTCAGAAACTGCTGAGCAGTTGGGATTTTAATGCGCAATCCCCTCTACACTCTTAAAAATAAAGGTGCTTCAAAAGGTTCTTCAAGCGATGCCATAGAAGAACCATTTTTGGTTCCACAAAGATTCAGTAAAAGGTTCTTTAAAGAACCATCTCTTTCTTACCTTTTTGTAATCTGAAGAACCTTCTTTTGCCACAAAGAACCTTTTGTGAAACAAAGGTTCTTCAGATGTTAAAGGTTCTTTATGGAACCATTTAGACAAAAAGGTTCTTCTATGGCATCGTGAAGCACCTTTATTTTTAAGAGTGTAGGGTTTACAGAGAATGGTCTGATAAAGAGAAAATATGCAGTGTGTGAAAGTTTAATGGGTGAAAATAACTTGTTGATACCAGAGGTCAGAGAAGAATGGCCAGACTGGTTCAAGCTGATAGAAAGACAACAGTAACACTCATTACAACCGAGGTATGCAGAAGAACATCTACACACAACACGTTGAACCTTCAAGCAGATGGGCTACAGAAGCAGAAGATGCCACGTGCCACTCCTGTGGCTACTATTCAAACAAGCTCACCAAAATTGGACAACAGAAGATTGGAAAAAGGTGGCTTCATTTGATGAGTCTCGATTTCTGCTGCAACATTCGAATGGTAGGGTCAGAACTTGGAGTAAACAACATGAAAGCATGGATCCATCCTACCTTGTATCAACGGTTCAGGCTGCTGCTGATGTAATGTGGGGGATATTTTCTTAGTACCAAATGATAATTTAAACACCACAGTCTACCTGAGTATTGTTGGTGAGTATGTCCATCCTTTTATTACAACAGTGTACCCATCTTGTGATGGATACTTCCAGCAGGATAATGAGCTATGTCACAAAGCTCAAATCATCTCAAACTGGTTGAGTTCACCGGTCCACCGTCACCAGATCTCAATCCAATAGAGCACATTAAGGGACCGTAAGTATATCAAAACCTAATTTTTGATTAGTAATATGCAAGAACTTCATTTGGACAAATTTAATGGCAATTTTCACAATATTTTGATGGGTATTTTTTTTTTTGCACCCTCAGATTCCAGATTTTCAAATAGTTGTATCTCGGCCAAATATTGTCCTATCCTAACAACCATACATCAATGGAAAGCTTATTTATTCAGCTTTCAGATTCCATCTAAATCTCAATTTCAAGAAATTGACCCTTATGACTGGTTTTGTGGTCCAGGGTCACATTTGGGACGTGGTGGAACAGGAGATTTGTAGCATGGATGTGCAGCCGACAAATCTGCAGCAGCTACATAATATTCTCATATCAATATTGTTCAAAATCACTGAGGAATGTGTCCAGCACCTCGTTAAATCTATATGCCATAAAGAATTGAGGCATTTCTGAAGGCAAAAGGGGGTCCAAACGGGTACTAGCAAGGTGTGCCTGGTGAGTGTACAAAGTACAAACCATAAACAAAGCAGTGATTTGATCAGTTGAATTTGTCGTTTGCTTCACTTTCACTACTCTTCATGGGCACTGTTCGCTAAGCTGAACAGCCAATCAGAGTGATGTGCCTCACTGACAGCCCAATGCTGAATCAACTTGCTCAATCGGCCAAAAAGCCACCAATGAGCTCCAACATGTGGTGCATATGTGGAACACACCACAAAAGTTGAAAGATGCTCAACATGGTATATCAGGGCCTTTTTATATACCAAGACATCAGCAATTATTAGTGCTGTATCTGGTATATTACACTGTACTGAAAGGCTTGAGAAGGAGTTTATAACTGTGGACAACCCTCCTGTTCTAATATTTCAGACGTCAGATAGTTAGCAGACCCACACTGAGAAGGTGTAACAATGGTTTAGTCTGATGATTCATAACTAATCTTTCTTCTGCACCACTACAGCTCACATTGAGAAACACCATGTCTTACAACAGCTCAATGACAAGTCAACAAGAATGTATGTGAAATAATGTATACTAATATATAGCTGGAAATTACTCATGCTGTTGTTCTTGTTGGCTATTTGCATCTTTGCTATTATAGCTGGGACACGAGGAATCTCTGAGACAAAAGACAGCAGATTACAGTAAGAATGAGTGTATTGCAGAAATGACCACCTCATATCAAAGTACCATGAGTTGTGTGTTATGTTTCATAAGAAGCAACATATTAAGCATAAAAGAAGGAAGTTTATAGTACAGCAGAATGCTAAAATAAGAAACAGTATGTTATGCTGCAGGAAGTGACATTATAGGGACAGAAGAGCAGGTTACTTATCTAAAGTGCCTCCATCAGCACAGCTCTTTGCTTAAAAGGACGGGTAATTTAAAACATTAGAATGAGAATTAGAACAGGATGAGAGGAGAAAAGGCAAAAACCAAAGGCTAAATGTTCAATTGAGCCCACAGAGGAGGGAGGGAGAGGGACAAGATTTCCAATCCTCTTTGATGTGAATTCTTTAACTGAGGTCTGCTCAGCGACCGCTAGACAGCAGCTTAGAATTACCTTCTTTAGAGTCGCTCTGCTTTGGATGGTCAAGGTAATTTTGAGCCACTTGGCCTGCTTTGATCCTCCATGCCTCCTTCACAGATCCTAAGAGTCTGGGGTCTGACTGATTTCATCAATACCGACTGAAGCACAGAGCTAGAAATCAGAGAGCGTGCTCATCTGCAATGAGCTGCCATGCCAGCTGACAGCCAGCGCTGTTGAAAGCACTTCCTTATGCTGACAGTCAGTCGCAGTGACTAGCTGCTAATAGCTTGAACATTTCATTCTCTCCTCTGTGCTCTCTGTGTTCTCTACTTTGGTGCTTTTGAGGTTCTTTTCACACCGCTGAGCTGCAGTAAATGCAAGTAAATAATGACAAGTGCTTACACAACAACAGCTAAGCGAAAAAAGTGGAACATCCTCAGTTGATAAGATTATTTATAAGGCAATTACTTGGTTGGCAGTTTTCTGGAAACCCAGTTTTAAACATATCAAAAACCTATTGTTCTTGTCAGAATTATTCATTTGCGAAGTGCATCGGTTTTTAAACTAGAGACTAAAGTTTATATTTTTGTGTTTATGCTCAAATGCATCACTTTTATTTCCCTTTATGTTGGACTACAAAGTACCAGACAGGTTGTTCACTTGTTTTGGTGGAGTAAATTGAACATATTCTGAATTCAGTCCTGGAGATTAAAGAAATATTCCATGTTCAATGCAAGTTAAGCTGAATTGACAGCACTTTGATAATGTTGATTTCCACAAAAATTAATTTTAAGTCGTCTGGGTTACAGTGAGTCAATTAAAATGGAAGTGGATGGGGCCAGTCCATTAAAATACACACTGTTTTCATAGAACATAAACATTGTACATGTTAACATCATTTAAAAAGTTTGGGGTCAGTAAGATTTAATTAATTATTTAATTATTTTTGAAGTAAAGTCTTACATTGATGCCCCCCCCCCCAAAAAAATATATATAATAATAATAAAAGGAAGTGACATTATAGGGACAGAAGAGCAGGTTACTTATCTAAAGTGCCTCCATCAGCACAGCTCTTTGCTTAAAAGGACGGGTAATTTAAAACATTAGAATGAGAATTAGAACAGGATGAGAGGAGAAAAGGCAAAAACCAAAGGCTAAATGTTCAATTGAGCCCACAGAGGAGGGCGGGAGAGGGACAAGATTTACAATCCTCTTTGATGGGAATTCTTTAACTGAGGTCTGCTCAGCGACCGCTAGACAGCAGCTTAGAATTACCTTCTTTAGAGTCGCTCTGCTTTGGATGGTCAAGGTAATTTTGAGCCACTTGGCCTGCTTTGATCCTCCATGCCTCCTTCACAGATCCTAAGAGTCTGGGGTCTGACTGATTTCATCAATACCGACTGAAGCACAGAGCTAGAAATCAGAGAGCGTGCTCATCTGCAATGAGCTGCCATGCCAGCTGACAGCCAGCGCTGTTGAAAGCACTTCCTTATGCTGACAGTCAGTCGCAGTGACTAGCTGCTAATAGCTTGAACATTTCATTCTCTCCTCTGTGCTCTCTGTGTTCTCTACTTTGGTGCTTTTGAGGTTCTTTTCACACCGCTGAGCTGCAGTAAATGCAAGTAAATAATGACAAGTGCTTACACAACAACAGCTAAGCGAAAAAAGTGGAACATCCTCAGTTGATAAGATTATTTATAAGGCAATTACTTGGTTGGCAGTTTTCTGGAAACCCAGTTTTAAACATATCAAAAACCTATTGTTCTTGTCAGAATTATTCATTTGCGAAGTGCATCGGTTTTTAAACTAGAGACTAAAGTTTATATTTTTGTGTTTATGCTCAAATGCATCACTTTTATTTCCCTTTATGTTGGACTACAAAGTACCAGACAGGTTGTTCACTTGTTTTGGTGGAGTAAATTGAACATATTCTGAATTCAGTCCTGGAGATTAAAGAAATATTCCATGTTCAATGCAAGTTAAGCTGAATTGACAGCACTTTGATAATGTTGATTTCCACAAAAATTAATTTTAAGTCGTCTGGGTTACAGTGAGTCAATTAAAATGGAAGTGGATGGGGCCAGTCCATTAAAATACACACTGTTTTCATAGAACATAAACATTGTACATGTTAACATCATTTAAAAAGTTTGGGGTCAGTAAGATTTAATTAATTATTTAATTATTTTTGAAGTAAAGTCTTACATTGATGCCCCCCCCCCCAAAAAAATATATATAATAATAATAAAATATAATAATAATAATAATAATAATAATAATAATAATAATAATAATAAAGAAAGCTACAGCAAATAAATGTTGCTCTTTTGAAATTTCTATTCATCAAGGTATCTTAATGCATCACAGTTTCTACAAAAATATTAAACAGAACAACCATTTTCAACATTTATAATAATAATAATAAATGTTTCATGAGCACCAAATTAGCATATTAGAATGATTTCTGAAGAATCATGAAGACTGGCGTAATGGTTGTGGAACATCACAGGAATAAATTACATTTTAAAATATATTGAAATAGTAATTGAATATTTTTAATTGTAACTGAATTGTAATATTTTACAATATTACTGTTTTACTATATTTTTGATCAAATAAATTAGGGATGCACCGATACCGAGCTCCTGTACTCGTACTGGTTAAAATGCACCGATACCAAAAGCCGATACCACACAGCATGTGTTAAGTGCCGTATTCAGACAATGAAACACCGACAACAGAACAACAGACAGCAGAATGGAGTTATTAGAGATTAAGGGTGTCTACTAAGTATATGTATGCAATGAATATAATGTTAAACATTCAGTATTAATGTCTGTATAGCTGGTGTGCGCGAGCTGATAAACAAAGCACGCTGAGTGGATTGAGCGCGCGGCGGCGCAGATGTGCGAGCTTGTGAGTGAATATATCTTTCTCACAGACATCACTAAAAAGTTTGTAGTTCGGTCGGATACGTCAAAAACAAGTAAAACAATGCACAAGTTACTTGACGGTAGAGAGAGAGAGAGAGCGTGCACGCAATTCTGTTGTGTGATACTTGATGTTCACTCACTTAGCACACGCATCATTTGGATCAAAACTCAAAAATCTTAAAAATAAGACCATTCATAGGGGCATTCACTGTAAACATAATTTATTTTTAACCTTAGGCATACACGACTTTCTGGCGAAAGTGAATCTAGCAGCTTGTGTGAAATGCGTACTATTCTGCATAAGTACAAATGCTATAATGCTATTAAATTAAAGATGATGTACCATTGAGAAAAAAATTAACAGTGAAAGTAACAAAATCTTGTAAAATACATTTTAATGGGCATAATTAAGTGTGAAAATAACCAAAGGATATACAGTCAAACCAAAAATTATTCAGAGACCAGATATCATTTTTGATATTTTTTTACTAGTGGGTGCAGGACACTATAATTCATTTATGTAAGTGAGGATAGCTAAATAAAGTAAACTGTGACAAATTATACCCAAGATTTCTTCATACAGTGGACTACCAATATAACTGATACAAATTTGGGACCAAAAATTATTCAGACCGAGTCTGGAGAAAATAAATTGAAGTTGAGGTTTGCATGAAGCTGGATGACAGCATGCCCAGGAGACTACAGGCTGGCATTAAGGCTAAGGGTTGCCCGACTAAGTATTGATAGTTGTGTAAATACTGTCATACTAACAGCTGTCTAATTTTTTGGTTGACTGTAATCCATTAGGCTACATACCTTTCTATCAAATTAAAAAGTGTGACGTGACATGTGGCCAAGTATGGTGACCCATACTTGGAATTAGTGCTCTGCATTTAACCCATCCAAAGTGCACACACACAGCAGTGAACACACACACACACCGTGAACACACACCCGGAGCAGTGGGCAGTCATTTATGCTGCTGCACCCAGGGAGCAGTTGGGGGTTTGGTGTCTTGCTCAAGGGCACCTCATGTCGTGGTATTGAAGGTGGGAGAGCGCTGTACATTCACTCCCCCCACCTACAATCCCTGCCGGTCCGAGACTCAAACCCACAACCTTTGGGTTACGAGTCCGACTCTAACCATTAGGCCTCGACTTCCCCAAGTTGAAGTGAACCAACTAACATTATACATACTCTTTTGGTTTCTGTACCCAATATTTAAAAAATTTACAAATGCAATAAAATATTGGTATTGGTACTCGGTATCGGCAAGTACCAAAAATAAAAGTATCGGTATCGGGCAAGTACTGGAAAAAGTGGTATCGGTGCATCCCTAAAATAAATGCAACCTCGGTGAGCATAAGGGACTTCTTACAAAGACATTTTTAACATACTTCCGACCCCAGACTTTAGTGTGTACCCAATTTTACAACTAGGTGCCATGGCAACATAACATCTAAAAACCTAAAATGATCATAAAAATCATAAGAACAAAATTTATAGCTAAAAAAACACAGGTTTTAAAAGAGGAATATATGTAAGTGCATTTATAAAATTATAAGCTTCATATTTCTGCTTTAAATCCTCCATATATCCCTCATTCACTAACTTAACCTAGACAATTCCTTCGATGAGAAAACAAATTAAATTAAAAACTTCATGCCCATATACTAACCCGATCTCATGAAAGTGCATATAAATAGTACGCCAAATAAAAACGAACTCGTGGAGTTCAAAAAAAGTAAATTTTTGCATATCAATACCACGAGTTTTCGATTTTATTTGGCGTATTATTTATACACATTTTCATGAGACCGGGCTCCATATACTGTATATGTAAGCATACTCATGACACTAAAGTGGTGGACAGGATTTAATCGGGTTGAGTGTTTTTGGGAGTGGTCCGTGGTTCCCACAGTTTTCCATTTTACAGAGAGAGAGACAGTAATGTAGAGCGAGTGAGACAGGGAGAGACAGGAATGTTCCCAGCCTCCCATGCAGAGAATAGGGCAAGCAGAAAATAAACGCTTTAAACTTCCACACAAACATGCAAGAAATCTGCAAAGAATTTGCGCGTCTCCTCTGGGTGGCATTTGCACATTATTGGCTAATGAAACTGCCGTGTGCTGCTCGGTGCTTTGGAGTGCAGCCCTAATGCTAATTAATTGATTCCTAACAAAACTGCATGGCAATTACAACATTTCTGCAGAGCCGCGC
The DNA here is from genome assembly GCF_001515645.1 of Sinocyclocheilus grahami. Taxonomy (NCBI): domain Eukaryota; kingdom Metazoa; phylum Chordata; class Actinopteri; order Cypriniformes; family Cyprinidae; genus Sinocyclocheilus; species Sinocyclocheilus grahami. The sequence goes on along the minus strand of NW_015505604.1, from coordinate 538,952 downwards.
TCCGGTGTGCCGGCATGTACAACATTAATAGCATAACCTTCATTTGAAGAGAAAGAAGAATTTGAGATGTCTCAAAACAGCTTCTGCTCATTAAAGGGAAATCTGTTGAGTCTTCATTAAGGGATTTCTTCCCACCTTGTCCCTCGTTCACTGGAAAGCTAATGGAAACAGCTAAGAACGAGCACTTTATTTCCCTGAAGTAGCCTGTAAGTGAAAAGCTCCAAAGACATTTGTTTTAAGTTGTAAATGGTCAAGCATTCAATATTATTCTTTATTTTATATGAAAAGGGCAAAACTTTAAAGGCTGTTTTTATGCTAATGCAAAGCTTAATTGGCATTAGCAAAATTGCTGTGGCATGCTGAGGGGCTGTGAGATTAGCTAGAGAGAAAGAGCGAGATAAAACCTTCAAAAGGCCTATTTCAGAGGAATTATGGGTTTCCTTTGAACATCTTCCAAGATTTAAATACATTAAAAGCCTGTTGGCATACATGTAAATTAAGCAGTTCCAAAGCGTTCCAAAGAATTCATGCCGGATAATGCCAAGGGTGGGAGGACAAATAAGAAAGGGCCTGATCACAGGGGAAGTGAAGCCAGCGATCCCTCCACTGCCTGGAATCCCTCTCAGCTCATGCATTCTTCCTCCCGTTGTCCATCGCTCTTTCTCGCTCCTTGTCTGTCTGCAGGCCAAGTGGCTTAAGAGATGAAAAGGCAGCAGAGTGGTGAGCGATCCCAGAGAGACAGATTCATCTGAACCCACAGCTCAATGACAGAGTATCACAAACACACATTATCAGACACAAAAGCCCATTAACACCACTCAGTCACACACAGTTAAAGGAAGTCTTCAAGCATCTGTTGTGAGTTACCTGTCCAGAAGCTGATTGACAAACGCAACTCATATGGATGTAAGGCACATGCACTGACTGAGTATCTAAATTCCAGATCCCAGAAAGCTTAGACGAATTTGAATTAACTAATGTTTGATGATATTAGTAGTAGCAGTAAAAATGCACATTATTTCATCATAAAATATTAAACTACACTGCCGTTCAAAAGTTTGGTATCAGTAAGATTTTTAATGTTTTTTAAAAAGAAATTTCTTATGCTAATCAATGCTGTATCTCTTTGATAAAAAAAAAAGTAATTTTGTGAAATATTATTGCAATTTAAAATAACAGTTTTCTATTTTAATATACTTTATTACTCCAGTCTTCAGTGTCATATGATGCTTCAGAAATCAATATGCTGATTATAATCAATGTTGGAAACAGATTTGCTGCTTAATATTTTTTGGGGCCTGCTGATACTTTTTTCAGGATTCTTTGATATAAAAAGTTAAAAAGAACAGTGTTTATTCAAAATATAGTTTTTGTGTTACAATATACTGTACACTACTATCCAAAGGTTTGGAGTCAGTAAATGTGTTCTTTTTTTTCCTTTTTTTTAAGAAATGAATACTTTTATTCAGCAAGGATGTTTTAAATGGATAAAGAAAAGTAAGAATACAATACTCAGTTAAAAAAAAAAAACATTAAAGATTTTACTGATCCCAAACTTTTGAACGGCAGTGTTGATTAACAATGTATTAGCCAAAATGTTTTCTATCACAGATACCTGGGTAAACTCTCTGGCCAATTCAATGTAAATCCAATGCAATGTTCTTGGTCTTTGGTAAAATCAGCAGTCTAACAAGCTCTGGCATTGGGAAAATATCAAAATAATACTGCCACAAAATATACTAGAGTTCAAGATATTTTAGGGATCTAAATTAAACCTACACAGAGACATAACTGACAAAATGAAGTATAAAAATTGTTTGTTATGAACACATTTATTAGCAAGAACCTTACAATAGTCTTGCTAAATGCCTCCAATACTAAATTATTATTTTAAGATGAGTTACTGCTAAGATTGTGTTCAGCTTTTTTAAAGAATTTAAATGATTTTGAGGTCCTTGAGTCAAAGACCAATGAAAAGTGACAGGCAGATTGTAATCAAATAGTCTATTGCTATCAATTAGTCACTCAGACTAGCATCTATTTAGCTACATCAGAGCATTTCACTGCAACTGTTGCATCATGTTGCACAGGAAGTTAAAAGGTTAAAGTTTTAAATCTCTCTAATCACACAGAAAGAGACACACACAGAGGCATTGTGCTTCTGTACAAAACAAAGACCCAGTACCTTTAACAGCTAGAAATACTCCTGATGTGAGGAATGACATCCTTAGCCCGTGACCTCTATCAGAGCCCTGAAAGGAATAGCATGCATTTCACGTCCCTGTGCTAGCAGTTACCTCAACATAGCACTTTAATGCTAATTTAATCAGGACAACAACAAACAGATACCTACATTAGAGTCATTAGCAATACTGCAAACATGCAAACACTAACAAACACCCAGCCTCATTCTCACACATACACACTGATATACAAATACATGCTACTGATGACATCTGAGTTCTGGAGTTTTGTAAATGTGTGTGTTCTTATACAAGGTTCTTATACTTACACGAGTCAAAATCTGTGCTTCAATTCCAGACTTGCTGGAATCCATCAGATGAACAGTGATTGGAAAGACTCTGACACCTCAAGCAGGCCACAGCACTTAATATAAAGTTAAGAAGATTTAGATCAAAAGGTTAGTGAGGAGAAAAAAAAAATGAAAGGGCAACTCAAATGAAAAATATTGCCTTTGCAGTTTTTAAGCTGCATGAGTTTCTCGGCCGATGTAAGACTCTGTAGGTTTCTTCATAGCCTCTGAGCCAGCGACAAATTAGATTCTGCTCCGTCTGACCATGCAGCCAGCAGAGAGAAAGTCTGACAGATTCATAGATGTGCTATGAGAGTGGCCCATTACAGCTGTCAAAGTGGGGGATTTGTATAATATTAATTATTTTGGCTTATGATGATAGGCCTGTGTGGACTGAAGCCTTGTTGTTTGACTCGTGTCAAAGCGAGGACAAAGAGGACTGTGAATCTGCTTTCTTTTAAGACTTAATCAAAAAGCATTCTATGAACCTCATCTTCTGTTGCTCTTCTCTTTGTTCAGGACACCCGTTCTCACATTTATTTATTTTTCCCCCTCTCCAAAGTACTCTTTAAAAACAGCTGGAGTGCTTTAAGATGCTCTCAACCACCTGGTGAGTATGAGACAGCTAATTGGTCAGCTCTTGCTGATATTTTATCATCAGCAAAACAAGCATCAAACTAAATCAAATCAAAAAAGAGAAAAGCAAACATAAAGCAGCAAACTGAAATCGTGGGGTATGTCTGGAGTCATATTGATACTGTTTACCGGCCCAGTTGTGCAAATGACAGCTAAGTTAATTAGCCCATGCCAAGCTTTTAGGCTCAGCCAAAACATTTAGCACAGTAAGGTGAATATTTCCCTTTGATTTGGATTGATTTGCTAAGACTGTATATGGTTCGCATCAAATCCCAGTTTGTCAAATCTCACATTTGAAAAATGTCAAAACAAAGTGTTAATGAAATGATAGTAATGAACTTTTATTCATTTGACAAGTGAAATTATTTAAGAATTATATTAAATTTAAAAATTAAAATTCTGCCGTCATTTACTCACCATCATCTCCAGTCCTACAAGGCTTTCAATCATTTTCAAAACACAAACACACAAAAAAGAGTATTTGCAAGACTGCAGTCCCTCCGCACATCCTGATTTTGCTGAGTTAGACGTGTGCCTAAGTCAACTTATTTTGTTGACCCTGAAACAACATTGTAATCCAAAAATGTAGTCTTGACCAAATCCCTACACCTAAACCTAACCTTAACCATGAGTAATCCCTAAAATCAGAGGAAATTATAGATCAATGACACTGATGTACAAGCACCAAACATAGATTGTAAGCCTAAACTTCATGAAAACTATAAACTGGTTCTTCACATCTGATTGATCTGTTGATCTAGGAACATGTCGCACTTGGTAAAATCAGGTTCTGCCAGTCCCTCCACTTAGAGTCCATTTAACTAAAAAAAAATGATTTATATTAAGAACAGATTACATTTAAGCTGTTATTCATATATCAACATTGATCAACGCATCGCATATACAGTACATTGATCACATAAAATATGGTAACCGGAATCAAAGAGCTATAGCTCTTCAATACAGTTGCACTTTGATTAATGTGCCTCAACCAATGTTTATAAATGAATAGAAGCCTAAATTAAAATCTGTTCATCATAAAAATTAACACTCTATTCTATGTTTATGTTTTAATGAACTTTTAATGAATTGTGAAGTTTTGGTTGCATGGACTTTCAATTAAGGGACAGAAATGTTTCAGAAAATGTCATTTGTGTTTCTATGGATGAACTAAAGTCATACAGTTTTGAAATGTAAAAGGGTGTGTAAATGATGACAATTTTCATTTTTGTGTGAATTAACCTTTTAAGTTTGTATGAAGTAATGCGTTCCCTTTGAGTCTTAGGAGCCTGGTACTGAAAGGGAAGAAATGATGTGCTGCCAAGCCATGTAGACCCTTAAAAACAAATAAGGGTCTTGAATGAATCTATAATGACTTGAAGACATGCCATTACATTAGAGATTAGTCTCTTGCAACAGCATTTTAACTGAAAGCCTGACATATATTTGTTTATGAAACATCCATATGACACATTTATTGAATACAGGCTCATTACATACCCTGTTGATATAATTTGTTGAACTGATATTCAATACACTGTAGCAAAATATGTTTTTATCAATGGACTAAAAACTGTAACATTTAGATGAGCCATACTTTTTGAATACAAACCTGTTATCACATTCCTTGAGATTGTGACATCCTACAAATAACATTATTCTCAAAATCTATAACAATATCTCATTGCATGTTCTCAATTGTTACACTGCATTCATTACTCAAACATTTAATCCTGTTACCCGAACTATTGTATTACTGCAAACCCTATAGAAATCGAATAGAAAAACAGAATCAAATAAATTAAATCAAATATAAAATTTATATTTCTTGCTTTTGTGTTTAATTTAGAGAATCTGACCCCAGTTTTTTAACATATCTTTTAATTTAGCATATTTAAATGCTAAATTAAAGCATTAATAATGCCCCCCCCCCCTCATATTTCTTTATGCAGACTGCAGAATAATTAATCCAATAATTAAATAAAAATAAAGAATTAAAACCGCTATCATGGTTTACAGTATAAGAGCTTAGAAGATTTTTCACAGGTATATTTGAAGATGCCAAATGTGAGAAGTCATGTAACAACTGATGAACTGTTTTAACTGAAATCAAGTTTTCAAAGCAGGATTCTTATCAAAATAATTTTGGAACAGAGAGCAATGAGACAACAGATAATTAATATATTAATAAAGTCTAATAAATGAAGCAGGTTACTTTCTCCCTCTTTCCATCTGACTGTGAATGTTTTATATGGCAGATGGTCTCTGCTCAATGCATTCCTAGTAAAAGACATTTGAACAGATCTCTCCCAGTGCCAAGATGTGTGTGGTCAGACATCTGATACCTATAACACATACACACATGGGTCATATTAGGATCAGTTAAAGGATTAGTTGAAGTTTGTCATCGTTTACTCACCCTCGTGTTTTTCCAAACCCATATCATACACAGCAAGTTATCAGGCAGAACATTTGGCATCTTAGCTAGGGGGACACGATGCCCATTCGGTTTTTTAAATGTTTTTCTGTAACCTGTTCCCTGTAGCTTATGGCAATAATAAACAAAATATGTTCAAAAACAATAAAATAAATGTAGTAATTATTGGAAATGAGATTGATTTACCAGCGAGTAAAAAAAAAAACAGCTTTTAAAGTTTTACATGTATATCACTCTAAGGTTTTAGGAAAAATTATACTTTTTTTCTTACAAATCCCCCCAAAAACCCATGTTTAATTGCTGAAGTCATGCAGAACCCCTACATTACCCATAATACACAATACCCAAAGAGAGATCCAAATCAGATTAGTCTGTTTGCATGAAAATTTAGTATTTATAATGCCTCATATGAGTTCACTCACTCTAATACATATATAATAGATACAATACATATCTTTTGGTGTTATCTCTTATGTATCCCCTTAATATCCCCTTATTTCAACACACACATATACATATTCATGTATACTGTATATATTTAGTTAGCAAATGGCTGCAATATAACAAAGAGTGAAAAATTTAAGGGGGTCTGAAAACTTTCCGTACCCACTGTATTTGGACACAGACATAATTTTTTACTATTTTAGCTGTTGACCAAAACATATTCAAGTTACAGTTATATAATGAATATGGGCTTTATGAAATGAGCTTTAATTTGAGGGTATTCTCATCACAATTGGAGGAAAGGTTAAGGAATTACAGCTCTTTAATATGTACCTCACCCTTTTTCCTAGATTCATTACATGTAAAGTAAAACTTTTCAAAAGTTTTTTTTGTTTTAATTTTGATGATTAGAGCTTACAGCTCATGAAATTCAAAAGAGATAATCCAGTATCTCAAAATATTACAATATTTATATTTGAGTTTCGTTAAATGGCCGTCCCTACAGTATAAATTCCGGGTATCTCTTGTTCTTTGAAACCACAATAATGGAGAAGACTGCTGACTTGGCAATGGTCCAGAAGACAATAAGTCACAGAAGGTCATTACTGAAAGGGGAGGCTGTTCACAGAGTGCTGTATCAAAGCATATTAAATGCAAAGTTGACTGGAAGGAAGAAATTGGGTAGGAAAATGTGCACAAGCAACAAGGATTCAAAGCCGATTCAAACACTTGGGAGAGCTTCACAAGGAGTGGACTGAAGCTGGAGTCGGTGCATCAAGAGTCACCACGCTCAGATGTCTTCAGGAAAAGGGCTACCAAGCCACTTCTGAAACAGAAACAACGCCAGAAGCATCTTACCTGGGCTAAGGAGAAAAATAACTGAACTGTTGCTCAGTGGTCCAAGGTCCTCTTTTCAGATACAAGTAAATTTTGCATTTCATTTGGAAATCAAGGTTTGGAGTCTGGAGGAAGACTGGAGAGGCACAGAATCCAAGCTGCTTGACGTCCAGTGTGAAGTTTCCGATGTCAGTGATGATTTGGGGTGCCGTGACATCTGCTGGTGTTGATTCATTGTGTTTTATGAAGTCCAAAGTCATTGCAACCGTATACCAGGAGATTTTGGAACACTTTATGCTTCCATCTGCTGACAACCTTTATGGAGATGCTGATTTCCTTTTCCAGCAGGACTTTAGCACCTGCCCAAAGTGCCAAAACCACTTCCAAGTGGTTTGCTGACCATGATATTACTGTGTTTGATTGGCCAGCCAACATGCCTGACCTGAACCCCATAGAGAATCTATGGGATATTTTCAAGAGAAAGATGAGAAACGATACAGACGAGCTGAAGGCTCAATAGTGCACTGCCACAGGCTGATCGCTTCCATGCCACACCTCACTGATGCTGTCATTTGTGCTAAAGGAGCCCCGACCAAGTACTGAGTGCATAAATTAACATACTTTAAAGAACTTTAACTTTTCTGTTTTGCAAATCCTTTTTTGGATTGATCTTCCTCTCTCATCTTTTTAAGTGGGAGAACTTGCACAATTGGTGGCTGACTAAATACTTTTTTTCCCCACTGTATATATATATGTGCTCTTGCTCATGCTCTTTAAAACATTTTCCTCACTCCTTTGTTCTCCTCCTCCCCCTATTACATCAACTCTAATAGCTGACGACTTTGCCACGTTCCCTTTCGTGGAACTTCGAACTGCGTCCTCTAGGGGTCGCTATGGGGAACGGTTGCCTGCCATAATAGTACTTTTTGAAACATTACCATAGTAAATGGTAATTTTTCCATTGTATTTTCCATTGAAAATTTCCATAGTATAGGAGTTTTCTCCTGTAATGCCTGATGAGGTTAGAGAACACCTGACGAGATCAGAGACAATTCCTTCTTCCAGATTCTCTCCAGACCCTTCAGATTGCAGCTCCATGATGGTGCTTCTCCTCTTCAGTTCCCCACACTCATTTTCTATAAGGTGCAGGTCAGGGAACTGGAATGGCCATAGCAAAAGCTTGGTTTTGTGCCCAGTGACCCATTTTTGTGTTGTTTTTAAGGTTTGTTTTTAGATTATTGTCTGGTTGGAAGATCCAAACATGGCCCATTATAAAAATTTTAACAGAGTCACTCACTTTTAGATTTTTTATCTGTTGGTATTTGATAGAATCAATGATGCCATGTGTCTAAACAAGATTTCCAGGACCTCCAGCAGAAATATAGGCCCACAACATTAAAAACACAGCAGTATACACATGGGGTACCCATCTTGAGGGTTTGCTGCTAAAAAGCTAATTTTCTTTAGTTACATCTGACCATAGAAGCCAGTCCCATTTGAAGTTCCAGTCGTGTCTGACAACTGAATATGCTGGAGATTTTGGTGAAAGCATTCTCTTTTCTTGATTTTTTTCTTGAAGCCCTCCCAAACAACATGTGGGGATGTAGGTGCTGTTCGATTATTTTTTTTAAGGTTTTCTGACCCGAAACTCAACCTTCTTCTGCAATTCTCCAGCTGTGATCTTTGATGAGCCTTTGGCCACTCAAACTCTCCTTCTCACTGTTCATTAGGACGATATAGACCAGGGCTGTCCAAACTCGGTCCTTGAGGGCCGGTGTCCTGCAGAGTTCCCTTTCGTGGAACTTTGAACTGCGTCCTCTAGGGGTCGCTATGGGGAACGCCTCGTCGTGACCCGTGTCTGAAGCCTACATTGAAAAAACACCAACTTGTTTGGCCGGCGACAGCCATGACGTCACTACCGTCGCAACTAGTACAAAATAGGCGCCGGTAGCGCACATCATCACTTTCTTCGTCTTCACTGACCGTTCTGTTTGAAGCGTGCATTCCAAAAGCAAAGTAAGAGCCTTTTCTTTTCCTACTATGGCGAGCACTAGCGGAGCGTTTAGAAAGTGTGTACATCCGTGTCAGCGGTTTCTGACACCCGATGATTCACACGATCTATGCGTTGTTTGTTTGGGCGAGGAGCACGCACGTGATGTCCTCGAGGGGTCAAACTGCGTGCACTGTGAGAGCTTTTCCCTGAAAAAGCTCCATTCTCGTTTGTCTCTCTTCTCGAGTGGAGAGGGACAACCATCGGTTTCCCGCGGCTCGGGACCTGCCGCTGCTGAGGCACGGAGGAGAATGAGATCGTGGGGATCTCCGGGGGACCTAGCTGATGAGGCTGAAGGGGGGGTTTCCCTCTTCCGCGCATCGGCGTCGGGCGAGAGACAGCCGCTGGACGATGATATCCTCTCTCTAATATCATCTGATCCAGGGGCCAGTGCTCAGTTGGGCCCAGCCCAACAAGAGCAGGGAATGGATGTGGAGAGTGAAGAAGCCGAGGCTGAGCTTTCCCAGTCCACCTGCCCTGCGTATGGTGGGTGATGGATAATGATGCCCCGGTTTTGCCCTCTGAACTGTTTGGCACCTCCGTTGAGATGGTGGTCGACAAATTCAGGGAGGAAAAGTCGTGCTCAGCAGCGTTCAAATCCTTCATACCACGAAGGCCCAGGTCTGAGCCCGAACAAACTAGGGGTCCTGGCCCGTCTCGGTTTGAGGATCAGAGAAGGGCACAGAGGGCTAGTGTCGCGACTCACGCCCCGCTTCCACCTGTGGGTGGGGGTAGGAAGTATCGTGGGTCAAGGGGAGGCAGGCGAAACCCGAGGGGTGAGACCTGGGCAAGGCGCCAGCGCTTTCGTCCGGGTCAGAGTAATACTTAGGTATTCACTCTCTCCCGCAGGGGGTGCAACATCTACCCTGTCCTCCCCTTTTTCCAATTCCCTTTTTATGACCACCATCTCCAGCTGACTGAGGTTAGCTGTAAAACATTTTTCAAACAGTCTCCTACATCCCATGATGTTGTTGGTGGTTCTATGGCTAGATCATAGTAACCGCCTGATGATATCTGTATTTCGAGGACAGACCGAGATGGCTGTGTGTGTGGAACCTTCTATAGTTCCTTGCAGTGTTTCCCGGGACCTGTACGTTTCTGTCCCTTGCTAGACGCCCTCGATGAGGTGCCGTTGCTGTGCTCAGAAGCCAGGTGCTCTACTTGCAGTAGGCGTGTCACTTGTCTACATATATCCAGACGGTAAGAAAAGCCGGGCTTCGGCTTCATACCTCCTGGATCATGCGGCCGAACAAGGGCTTTTGCGGGAGCCTTCGTCAACATCAGGCCCCCGGTGCTACGCTGCAAGGCACCCGGACGGGGCTACAGCGCCTGGTCCCCCCGAGGTGTTTCCTGGCCACCGGCGTACTCCTTCTTGCTGAGGCAACGATCGGGAGGTACGGGGGCATCACAAGGATCCTCCTGTGTAAGGCTGTCCTAGGCAGGGCTCCCATCACCACTGAGATGTGCGAGCCGGCCTCTTCCGGCTGGCCGATATGGTCGG
>NW_015505604.1:521237-528299 GCF_001515645.1 Sinocyclocheilus grahami | reverse complement strand
TTTTCATTAATAAAATTAAAAACATCAGTGCACAATTTTCCACACCACAATCTGTCAAGCACATCTTACCAGCAAACATACACTCATTCACATCATTCTCTTCACTCTCTGAAGCAGAAGTCTCCAAACTCATCCTTTCTAATCTTCATACTACTTGTCCGCTTGATCCTATTCCATCTCATCTCCTTCAAGCCATTTCTCCTGTAATTGTACCTGCACTCACTCACATCATTAACATATCCCTTTCAAGAAGATCAGGCCCTTTCTTTCGGAACATGCTTCACAACTCCTTGTTCAAGCTCTTGTTCTGTCCAGGCTGGACTATTGCAATGCTCTCTTGGCAGGTCTTCCAGCCAGTTCTATCAAACCTTTCCAATTAATCCAGAATGCGACGGCAAGATACATATTTAATGAGCCAAAAAGAATGCACATCACACCTCTGTTTATCAATTTGCACTGGCTACCAATAGCTGCTCGCATAAAATTCAAGGCATTGATGTTTGCCTACAAAACCACCACTGGCTCTGCACCCCTTTACCTAAATTCATTACTTCAGACTTATGTGCCCTCTAGAAGATTACGTTCTGCAAGTGAACATCACACAAAATCACTTTTACGGACTTTTAATTAAATGTTCCCTCCTGGTGGAATGACCTGCCCAACTCAATCCGAGCAGCTGAATCCTTAACCATCTTCAAGAATCGGCTAAAAACACATCTCTTCCATCTTTATTTGACCCTCTAACTCTAGCACTCTCTATTTTAATTATATTCTTAAAAAAAACACTTGTGCCTTTTAGACTTGCACGCTATTCATTTGCTGCTTGTTTTCTTTAAAAAAAAAAACCCTAACACTTGCTTTCTAATCTTTTTGTATTCTATCTGTTTTCTTTTCATTTATTATACAATTAAAACAAAAGCAAAAAAGACCAAACACTTGCTCTATTCTATCTGTTTTCTTTTTAATTATTATATAAACATTTTTTTTTTAAACTTGCTACGTGTACTGCATTAAGCTAACTGAGACTTGTTATAGCACTTTTGTATGTTGCTTTGGGGGGAGTTAATTGTAACTCACTAACAAGTGTTAGTCATGGCATTCCTGATGTCGGCCCGCTGCTTAGCCAAAGCGCTAAATACTCTCAACGTGTTTTTGTAGTGTTGAACAATGTAACCAATCACAGACATATATGTTGCCGCAGTTTTTAAGTGCAGTTTTGCACGCTCGTGAATCATCTCATGACTAAGTGCATACGCATGTAAATAAGAGATTCATTGTGCAGTTTCGAGAGCTTCATTGATCATAACGGAACTTTGTAAGATCGCGATGAACAAAGATGAGTGACGCTTTTTAGTGATAAAGGGAGCGTGCTTTGGCACTTTCTAGGGTATAATACATTCGGAATTTGTATGAAACTTTCGTTTTTCGAAAACTTAGGCTACACCCTGCAAAGTTTCGGGAATGACATCCACATATTTATGCGGGATTCAATCTCGAAATAGCAATGATTGGCAATGGACTGAACATAAAATGTTGATTTAATTCTGGAACAGGTCCTGGCCAAAACTCCACAGCCAGCGCACGTCCCGAGCAAGATCTAATTCACGGACCAAAAGCGTGTGTAAACTTTATTGATAGACATATCAACCAGTAATTAAAATTTTCTTTTCCAGTAACGGACGGTAGAAAGTCCAGCAATGAAATGGTGTGTGATTTATGACAGAATATAGTCCCACAACTGATTGTTTATTTTTTCCTCACGTGTCTCACCTTTGGTAACATCGATTCAAAACGGAAACATTTCAAGTGACACGGGAAAAAAGACATGGAAAACTTCAGTTCACATCAGAAAAGCAGCGTGCAGATATCTGGTTAAAAATTAAAGGCCATCAACTGACAAACGGGAAGCATCACCATTCAAGGCAGGAGGAAGAGCCAAAGCTAGTCCAACAACAAACAGGTATGGCACAGGCAAGACAAAGAATATTCCTTGGGCTAGCGCGAGTCAACGATCGGCGAACAGTATCCAGAGGGCTTGACAAGAGGGGTAATCCAATAAACACAGGCAGAAGGTCAAGAAACAGGAATCAGAAGATCGGAGTAGGAACTGAGTGGGTGTTATGTTGTGTGTGTGATTGGTCTCAGGTGATCATGTGATTAGTGAAATGGTGCATAGGAAATGTAGTCCATGGTGACGTGCAACAGTCAGTGTAGTGAGAGAGTCAATATGATGGACGAGTGACCTCTGGTGGCGATCGGATGGAAGTCCACGGACCGGATTCGTGACATATACACACAAATATGTATATATATATATTAGTGCTATCAAATGATTAATCACGATTAATCGCATCCAAAATAAAAGTTTTTGTTTACATAATACATGTATGTGTGCTGTGTATATGTATTATGTATATATAAATACACACACATGCATGTATATATTTCAGAAAAATATGTTCCATTTACATATCAAATATATTTATTTATAATATAAATTATATGAATATAAATATAGACATGTAAATACAGCACTAATATATGAATATGACATAAAATTATATAAAATGACAACACTAATATATATACGATTGCACACAGCTGTTTCATATCACTCACTATTTAACACTCACTCTGATCCCTTCTCTCTGCCGAGTATTGTATGCGTTTATCACTCTCTTAGCGATAGCTACTCTACGGAGCCTGTTTCCCTTCGATGACCTTGGCCTTCTGATTAGTGCCTGTGTACTTTGTATTACCTCTCTCGTCTTGCCCTGTTCGGATACTGTTTGCCCCTGCCTGGACCTTTGCATTGTTATTGGATAACCCCTCGTGTCAAGCCCTCTGGATATTGTTAGCCGCTTATCGACCACGCCCGTTTTGGATTACTCTTCTGTCTTGCCCTCATTATACCTGTTTGCCATTGTTCGACCCTGCCTGTGTTTCTGACCTCTTCTGTTTTAATAAAGCTCGCACATGGATCACGTCTCGTCAGCCACGTTACACATATATATATATATATATATATATATATATAATTTTCTTAAGTTGTAAATAAAACAAAGATTACAGATGTACATTTTACAAGAAAATGTAATCCTTATTTCTACCTCAAAATATCTAATTGAATTAAATGAGTTACTTGCTGTTTTTGTAATGTATTGTGAAACTTACTAGCAATTTACTAGAGCGAAAACTTTTCTATATATTTTTTCAGTGTATATTATACAAAAGTATTTGCTTAAATGCATAATGTAAAATTTTACATTATTTTATTTTTTCATTTTGTTTTACTTTTTATTGTTGTTCATGATCTCTCTCTTTTGGTGTTCACAATGAGAAGCATTCTTCTTCTTTCCTACATAAAAACTCTCCTTCCCTACAGTTGTCTTTTGTCTTGCTGTAAAGCTGCTAAAAACAGTTATGAATAATCCAGTGTCATTACAGGACACTTTTACTGCAGCTTACCAGCCTCTGTTACACTGCTCTGGTAAAGGGCTTTAATCTGTCTGCCATGGTAGAGCAGTCTAAGTCTGAACAGGTGCATGACGGACATATACACACAAATCCTCCACGCGCGCGCACACACAGCTCTAAACACTATATCTGTATGCACTTCAGAGAGGACAAAAGGGACAAAGTGAGACACGAGTGGCCATTGAATTTTGTTTTGCGTCAACATGGGGATGACATTTACAGTGCCTTCCAAAAGTCTCCCTCTCTCTTTCTTGAACTCTCTCTTTCAAGCTCTCTGTCTCTCTCCCTCTCCTGCAACATGCCTACAGGGTTCTGAGGACAATGGCGCTCTTCTACTTCAAGTAGCTTCAAAGGCTTAGCTACAGCAAGCAGGCGTCTGTGACTTCCTCTGAAGTGCCTCGCTATAATATATTATATCTCGATGTCCCCAGAGTGCCGCCCAGGCCTGTAGTCTGGACCAGAACCATACCGGGGTCTTTGCCCTTCCTCATAAAGTCTATAATCATTCCACTGCCATCATCACGCATTTGAGACCACATGAGATATGAGGGACGAAAGAGAAAATCAAAACGGTGAAAACAGAAATGGCGTCTTTGTTAAGCCAGCGAAGACTTCTAAGATGTGACTTTAGAGAATTTGTGGGTACACAACATTGACACAAAGGGAATACCAGATGAAAGCATTAGAGATGTAAATAACTCTTCTGCCAGAGAGAGAGAGACTGTGACACACAGACAAAGAGAGAGAGAAAATATGTGTATGTGAATAGATAGAACGAGAACTATAGAAACAGAAAGATCGTAAAGTGAACCATATCTATATAGAGATCTGGGGCCGGTTGCACCAGCTGTACGTAAGTAACAACTTAGCCTAGTTTTGACGTAAATGGGCACTAAGTTACAACTTACGCACTACTAAATATTTTTTCGTTGCACCATTACACGTAGTTGAAGTGTAACTCTACTCTACAGAAGCGTCTGGTCAGGAGTAACGGTTGGAATAAAATAGCAGACTGAGTGAACTGCATCAATATGCACTTCTTTTACCCGACAACCTTCAATCCTTTAGGCATACAGTATATGATGCTGCTGACATTTAGTACATATTAAGAGAAAGAACAATATGTGAATAAATGTACTTTGTTTCTTTTTTAGCGCGTCTTTAACACCCCAGTCAGCAAACAAACTTGGCCCAGATTTGGCATGCAGCTGGCATTCATCCGGCACTGGCATACATCATGTGGGCCAAACATGGTCCGGGATTGGCAGAGATGGTACCGGGTTTAAGAAGGCACACAAGACATGGGCCAGATGTCAAATGTAGTATTTGGTCCAGATGTCAAATATAGGTATGTGGGCCACATAAGTATGGCCGATCTTGACCCCCATTTAAAATCCATTTCAAATATTTTTGAGGCTTTTTGGTAAAAACTCAACTTGTCGTGTTTGGAGGAGAAAG
Source organism: Sinocyclocheilus grahami (assembly GCF_001515645.1). Classification (NCBI taxonomy): domain Eukaryota; kingdom Metazoa; phylum Chordata; class Actinopteri; order Cypriniformes; family Cyprinidae; genus Sinocyclocheilus; species Sinocyclocheilus grahami. Next base: position 523,364 of record NW_015505604.1, on the reverse strand, counting down.
AATGCTGAGTTGCATCCAAAGAACACCATACCTACTGTGAAGCATGGGGGTGGAAACATCATGCTTTGGGGCTGTTTTTCTGCAAAGGGACCAGGACGACTGATCCGTGTAAACGAAAGAATGAATGGGGCTCTGTATTGTGAGATTTTGAGTGAAAACCTCCTTCCATCAGCAAGGGCATTGAAGATGAAACGTGGCTGGGTCTTTCAGCATGACAATGATCCCAAACACACCGCCCGGGCAATGAAGGAGTGGCTTCGTAAGAAGCATTTCAAGGTCCTGGAGTGGCCTAGCCAGTCTCCAGATCTCAACCCCATAGAAAATCTTTGGAGGGAGTTGAAAATCCGTGTTGCCCAGTGACAGCCCCAAAACATTACTGCTCTTGAGGAATGGGCCAAAATACCAGCAACCGTGTGTGAAAACCTTGTGAAGACTTACAGAAAATGTTTGACCTCTGTCATTGCCAACAAAGTGTATATAACAAAGTATTGAGATGAAATTTTGTTATTGACCAAATACTTATTTTCGACCATAATTTGCAAATAAATTCTTTAAAAATCCTACAATGTGATTTTCTGGATTTTTTTTTCTCATTTTGTCTCTCATAGTTGAGGTATACCTATGATGAAAATTACAGGCCTCTCTCATCTTTTTAAGTGGGAGAACTTGCACAATTGGTGGCTGACTAAATACTTTTTTTCCCCACTGTATATATATAAAACGACAGGATATACCCTAACCCTATATAACCCTAACCCTAACCATTCAAATCGCATTGAAACTGGAGCGGAAGGAGTTACCATGGAAACAGGTCGTCAACTCACTCAGAGAGTCCGTCTCTCTGCTGTTTTCAGGTAAGTTTAGTCCCTAAAATCACACAAATAATACATACAACCGTTCCTGACACTTTCTTACATTTAATTGACACGTTTCTGTTGAATCTTTACTTTACAGGAATGGTTTAGTGTCTTCAGAAAGACCGTTAGCATCACAACTGTTAACTAGCTATAGAGGCTATATTAGAGGTAACTTAAGCTAAATATAGATTTGAGATTTGAGCTCTTATTAATGAAAGTTTGAGCTTTTAATCACATTTTATGTGTAGATGAGCGATTTTGATAGTTTGTAAATGTTTTGCTGGTACTTTGTCAATAGATAAATGGAAGTAACTATAAGCGAATTAATTTAACCTAAAAGTTAACCTTAAATTAATTTAACCTAAAAGTCTGCACTGTGGGGTCAATCGGTGACGTCACTGACATGAACTAATGGGCTGAAACTATTTCAAACACGTTTTGAACTTTCATTGCAAACAAATGTTGATCAATTGTACTGTGATTTCAGGAGCATCAGAAAAAACCCTAAAACGGGAAGTTACAAGAAAATGTGTAATGGGAGCTGCTGACAGAGATACAGGAAACACAGGTGATCTGAGAAATCTTATTAAATAACTTTATTTTTGCATTTTTCACAATATATTTCAACTATATCATCATGCATCTGTAAAACCTAAAAATGTGAATTCTGATATCTTAAGATTTTTTTGTATGTTTCTTTTTCTTTTCTTTTTGTATGTTTTGTATATTATTATTTCTCTTTTCTGCATTTCACCTCTGCTGTAGTTAGTTTATTTCTAATAAACCTGGCATATATGTATAATACATATTGTTGGCTATGTGACATATTGTTCCTATATTCTTCCATGCTGATGGCCGTGCTGCAGAGCTGGAGCAGATCTCCTGACGAAGAACATCTCCAAGGCACTATGAACCATCTGACTGGTAAGTAAAACCTCAAACATTTAAAAGTTTATCAAATATTAAAAAATATTTCCTGTATGTCCTACAAGGCCATCTTGCTTAAATCTGCACTGAGGACACTTCATACACAACAACCTACAGAGGGGTCCATCATAATTCGAAAAAAGACACAGATGATAATAAAAAAAGATCTTTGAAATAAAAATTATAAACGGTAAAACAGAACCAGAATACTGTGAACGTACCTCACTTCAAACTGTAACGGTCTGTATGTATATTCTTTTCTAAACTTTAGTGAAGTGTTTGTTCAAGTAGACTTTGTTGCTTGTGGAAAACTCACGCAAGCCTGAAAGGTACTTAAAACTTA
>NW_015505604.1:507168-520672 GCF_001515645.1 Sinocyclocheilus grahami | reverse complement strand
GTTTCTGTTGAATCTTTACTTTACAGGAATGGTTTAGTGTCTTCAGAAAGACCGTTAGCATCACAACTGTTAACTAGCTATAGAGGCTATATTAGAGGTAACTTAAGCTAAATATAGATTTGAGATTTGAGCTCTTATTAATGAAAGTTTAATCACATTATCACATTTTATGTGTAGATGAGCGATTTTGATAGTTTGTAAATGTTTTGCTGGTACTTTGTCAATAGATGTAACTATAAAAAGTCTGCACTGTGGGGTCAATCGGTGACGTCACTTACATGAACTAATGGCTGAAACTATTTCAAACACGTTTTGAACTTTCATTGCAAACAAATGTTGATCAATTGTACTGTGATTTCAGGAGCATCAGAAAAAACCCTAAAACGGGAAGTTACAAGAAAATGTGTAATGGGAGCTGCTGACAGAGATACAGGAAACACAGGTGATCTGAGAAATCTTATTAAATAACTTTATTTTTGCATTTTTCACAATATATTTCAACTATATCATCATGCATCTGTAAAACCTAAAAATGTGAATTCTGATATCTTAAGATTTTTTTGTATGTTTCTTTTTCTTTTCTTTTTGTATGTTTTGTATATTATTATTTCTCTTTTCTGCATTTCACCTCTGCTGTAGTTAGTTTATTTCTAATAAACCTGGCATATATGTATAATACATATTGTTGGCTATGTGACATATTGTTCCTATATTCTTCCATGCTGATGGCCGTGCTGCAGAGCTGGAGCAGATCTCCTGACGAAGAACATCTCCAAGGCACTATGAACCATCTGACTGGTAAGTAAAACCTCAAACATTTAAAAGTTTATCAAATATTAAAAAATATTTCCTGTATGTCCTACAAGGCCATCTTGCTTAAATCTGCACTGAGGACACTTCATACACAACAACCTACAGAGGGGTCCATCATAATTCGAAAAAAGACACAGATGATAATAAAAAAAGATCTTTGAAATAAAAATTATAAACGGTAAAACAGAACCAGAATACTGTGAACGTACCTCACTTCAAACTGTAACGGTCTGTATGTATATTCTTTTCTAAACTTTAGTGAAGTGTTTGTTCAAGTAGACTTTGTTGCTTGTGGAAAACTCACGCAAGCCTGAAAGGTACTTAAAACTTAAAATCTTATTTGCGCTCTTGAAGACTGTTCACCAAAGACTAAATTTAAGTCCGGCAGAATTTTCTGCACACTTCACCACTGAGGCCAAAATGAGCATTGTGAATGTAAGAGCCTTACACTACATTGTTTGTTTGAATTGTATTTCAGGGCAGTTCACTCACAAGGATTGCTCTCTACTAGATATTATGTGTACTCTTCAGACTTGGGTGCATGCAGATATTATTCAGGGACATGAACGTTTGAATATTGCAAAAATAGAGAAAGTACCTTATTTAAGAATTTTGTGTTAATTGCATAAACATTAAAAAAATATATACTGTATATATTTTTACTGTTTTTTGTTTTGTTTTCCAAAGCACCTAAAAGCCAATTCACACTGCCATACTCCAACAGGGTGAACACACTGCCCAAGCAAAACAAATAAGCATGTTAGGTGTGAGATTCATTCAACTTGGTTTGCTGATTAAACATGATTAAATATATTTGTTCAGAATACTTTCGTTGTTGTGACTATTCATCTGGGAGGGGTGTGTATCAAGTGGCTTGGTTATGGTTTTGTTGAGGCTGACATGTGGAACCCATCTGGTCCAGCGTATAGGACCAGAATAGGGCCAGCTATGGTCATACAGGTGGCTGAGATATGGATCTGTCTTTGGCTGCCAGGTTTAGTTCACCTGTGGATCAGGCTCAGGTGTGGCTCAGTTTTGGGCTTTCTGGTTAAAGGTTGGTGTTGATATGGTTTACTTGAGGTTGTGTTTTGGTTCCAATGGTACATTTTGATCTGGCCCAATGCAGGGCCAGTTATGGGTAATTAACTTGTCTGAGATTTGGGCCAGTTATGGCCCATGTGTGGCCCTTGTCTGGAATCCAGACCTGGTCCACACTAGGACTGTAATTCATTGCGGTATGTGGGCCAATCAAAGCTGGTTGTGTGGGCCGGAGCTGGGCCAGAAAAAAAAATTGCTATGTGGTACCCCATCTACCTCTGTGCGCTTCAGTCCATGTTGTGCATGTCAGATGAAATAATAAATAAATGGCATTTCTTATATTTTTTTTTCTTTCAGTATTTATTGATCCTTATTTATTTCAATTACAGTTTCTGAATGTTATTTACATATGAAAATAGCTTACATATAGACTAATGTTATTAATGTATTGTTTTTAATGGAAACGTGTTTATATTTTTACCGTTAGTATACGTGAGGCAAAATAAGTTAGAATGAAGGATAAATTAAAATTCATAGCATTAAAACAAGTTCTGCTTGTGTATTTGAAGGTTTCTATTGGATGATTTAGGGTAAACATCATATTATGCGACTATGCATTACCTTACAGAGAGTTTACGAACTACATGCTACATCCTGCCTTACGAACAACTGGTGCAACCAAATAATGTATAGATTTAGTTACAAAGTAGCTAGTAGTTACTAAGCCTCTAGTGTGGGCTTAACGTTCTAATTTAAGTAAGAACTTACGAATGGCTGGTGCAACCTTACCCTGGTCTGAACTGATGATTTCCACAGAACCGAATCGCTTGTCATTCCCAAAGTTCTCCACGTCTTGCATGTTACTAAATATTGTTTAACTGGTTAATTTGACTGGGTTTTTGATAAAACCCTAAATTATCAGGGACAAAAAATTATATATTATATGTTTAATTAAGAAAATAAAGTTTAATGTCTAGAGAGAGCTATTGATGGTTGGTACTAAATTCACGCACAAGTGGCAGGTTAATTTTAGGGCCTGTCTACATATAATAGATAATTTGTTTTGTTTTTTTGCATTGTGTGGAATGCTCATCCTGAATCGCATAGTAATTTTATCGTTCAGGATGCATGAAGTTTAGCCTTCACTGGTTCTGAAGGCTTTGAAATCAGGACACAAACAAACAGAAGATGTAAGCCTGAAACAGAGCAGGAAGCGGAGCTCATTCTTTCCTTCTACCCCTCTGTATATGTATCCCACGTCCTTCCTTCATCTTTTTCTTACTCTGTCGAGCGCTTCCGTCTTTAAACATTGCTCATTTGAAAGGGAGATTCAAAGATGGAATTTCAGTCCAATTTGTCTTCAAAAGAAGGTAAAGTCTCTCATTATGTGGGCTGTTCCCCTTCTTTCCCATTAGAAGGGCTGAGAGAGAGAGAGACAGACAGAGAGAGACGAGTTAGTCATGGCCACTTATCTAGCAACCTTATGAGTGCAGGATTAAAAGATGAAAGAAGAGAGAAGGGTTAGTGTTATAGAGAATGTAAGCTGTTCGTGAGCCCTACAGATTCAGCCTTTAACTCTTTAACAACATATTCAAACCTCTCACTGTCCCTATCAGTGTCAACCAAATGAAGAATAAGTGAAAGTATCAACTAGATTCTTCCCAGTGAAGGCTGTTTCAGACAGCAGAGTGACACCGATATTTTGCTTTTAACACACATGTGGCTAGTTGACATGAAATGGTATGACATGCAATACTTCATTTAATTATTGTATAATAAAATCAGCTTTTTTGGTTAAAATCTGGAGCATCAGCTACGTGGGTGCTCATGCCAATAAAAAGCATTAAAAATTATTCAGATTGTTACAATAGCATATACCTTTTAAGTAAACCATGCAGCCAGATCATTTCGGGTTTCAAAAATAAGGGGACTCAGAATAGATTTGGAGAAATGTTGCATTACATACCTGGGTCAACGATGGATCCTCTGCAGTGAATCCACAAATTATTTACATGACTCCAGTCCGTCAATTAGCTTTTTGTATGAAAGCATTATTATGGATTATGGACAGGAGTGAAAGCGCTTTAATGATGGATCTGTTTCTTACAAACAAACAAAAGCTTTTCACTTCACAAGAGGTTAACTGATGGACTGGAATCATGTGATGTTTTTATCAGCTGTTTGGACTTTAATTCTGACGGCACCCATTCACTGCAGAGGATCAATTGGTGTGCAAGTGACGTGATGCTAAATTTCACTAAATCTGTTCAGTTGAAGAAACAAATACATCGACATCTTAGAAATTGTTTGACATTTAATGCATTGAAATTCATATGTTTTAAGTGTGACTCATGTGTTGTCCGCCCATATTCAGGGTTTTCTTTTCAAACCTAATGGTTTGATATGGTCTTTGCCTTTGATGACTTTGAAAGTGACTGAATTGCTAAACAATAATTCTGCATAGACGCAGTTCAATTACACACTGAAGGAGAGAGAAGCACTGATATCAGAGTCATCTGTGAGGTGTGAAGCTCACAGTCATTATAGTAAGGTGCTCTACAGTATATGCATTATAACTGTGAAAATTATCAGAAAACGAAGAGTAAAGATAGATAACAGGAAGAAAGAAAAAAGCCCACAAAAAACAATAGAACAAGAAAAGCAATGTGGGAGGAAGGAATGTGCTTGTTATTTTTTGCAGTAAATAAATAAATAAATGAATGAATAAGCAACTTTAAAGGTGACCAGCTGACCTTAGCAGCAGAAGGATTATTTATGTGGCAAGGTCAGCTCCAGAAGGATTGCTGTACCGCTCTGTGTTCTTGAATGTGGTGTGGGGGCATGTTTGAGCAGGAGGCATTCTCTAAACAATGCTGAAGCTTTGAAGTGCTTCATCTTTTCATCTGTTTCAGCAGCCTATTTAAACACAGCTCTGAAAAGTGAGAATGAGGAGAGAGAGAGAGAGAGAGAGACAGACTGTGTGTAATACATGAACTATATATTGAAATAATCCATCAATTATGTTCAGAAACTGAACTGGCTTGCTGTCTATGTTGGAGCACATGAGCTCAACTCTTTGTCTAAATTTAATATATAATGAGATAAATCATTTAATATATCATAAAGTTTTAGAAATAAGGTGAAATTATGGAGATAGAAGCACCATAAAAGAAAAGAGACATTTATATATCCTTGTGTTGTCATTAATTACTTTCAATTTCTTTAACCCCCACCCAAAATCCAAAATCGTATGCTAAGTAGATACTACATTTGAAAAACAACTTATTTTGCGAGTAATAATAAAGTATGTTCTATGTAATATGAATGTATATAGTGTGCGTATAAATTCGGCTGTACATCCACCATGGTCTCACTGTCATGTGACTTATGCTGGCAGTTAAACCACTTAACTGTCATTCATAACTTCCCCAAATGTGGCTTCACAAAATAGTGATGCACACTTCAGAATCTCAGTGGTAGTTATCCGGATTCTATGAATTCAGACATTCTATTTGTCCGTATAATGGTTAAAAATAAGCATTTGAATCATGGTCGCAATAACTATTCTCACCAAATGTTAATCAAATTCTTCAGTTTTTAGACCTACCTATTAAGTTTTCAAGTTACATATAGGCCTAATGTTTTTATTGGTAACACTTCATTTTAAGGTGTCCTTGTTACACATTACATGTACTCACTATTATAATAACAATCAATTATGCATAATCACATGCAAGTAACCCTAAGACAAACCCTAATCCTAACCCTAACCATATAGTAAATACATGTAGTTAATCAATATTACTCAGTACTTAAATGTATAATTACACTGTAACAAGGACACCTTAAAATAAAGTGTAACCTTTTTGTTTTTAAAAGGCAGGAGTTAGTTGTAGGTCCTAGGACTGTCTTAATTAACCTTTTTTCAGAAGCATGTTGAAATTTTGCTATCCTATCATGTTCACAACGGATCTAATTCATATTTACCTCTATTTCATTGTCATAATCTAATAATGTTGTAGGTGAGTGTAGAGATGAGCATTTCTTTAAATGGCTCATATCTATCTCAATACATCTATCTTGCTAAAAAATTAAAACTAAAATGTGACTGATTTGGCTTTTAGGTATTATTGTTCAAATGTTTAACCTTTTTAACATTATGAGAGTCAAGTCAACTAACAAAGATATTGCTTGAGCAGTCATCACTGACTGTTAATTTGTGTGAATATGTTTACCCATCCAAGTCCATAGTATGTTACTATAAGCATAGTGCAATTTAAACCTAATTTAGTCCTACCAAAGCCACAGGTTAATGTTCACTTTGACTGTGGCATCTGTTCAAGACTTGGTTCAAGATTTAACACTGGTGAGATCAGGTGAGGTAGTGCAACAACAACAAAAAAGAAGGAAATTGTAATTGGACGATAATAAATTCAAATTTAAATAATAAAGGGGAATTTTTTTTTATTTATAAATACAAAATAGGCATTCAAGTGCTTAATAAACATAAAAAATATACACAGACAACTCTTTCATCTGATTATCAAAAGCAGTGACAGGTTTCGAGCCCAATTGGTATGAGTTGCATGAGTGACCTCCTCTGTAACACCTTCGTCTGTCTCTCTCATGTTCCATCGCAATCATCTCAATATCATTACACTTCCTTCACTCACTTTCCATCCATACCTCACCTCTGCCGTCCTCTCCCTCCCTCCCTCAGCTGGGGTCCCGTGGGGTTGTGAGGAGATTAAAACAAACAGGGTTTAATCAGCAGGTCCTGCCGCAGCACAGGAGCAGCAGACAGAAGGAGCCCTCTCCAGGAGAGCAGCCTGCAATCAAAAACTGCTGCACCCCTCTTCCAGATCCCTATCACAACAACACAACCAGCAGAAACAATTATTTATTCCTTTTGATGTGGGGTTTTGAAGTTATCCCTCCATCCTTTTTCAGCACCCCCCATCAAACCTCTCACTCGCTCGCTCTTTCTCTTTCTCTCATCTTCCCCTCCCTTTCCCTCCATGTCTGTGGTTTTTTTAAACACTAAGGAAACAGGGTCATGCTAGCTTATTTTGGAGAGGGGATTTGTGTTTGAGTGAGCTGAAATCGAGGCGTTGTGTCCCGCCCTGTTGGATCTGTTAGGAAAGATAGACTCTTCTATTCATTCAGCACCAATTAGAGCGAACATGCCTCACTATCTGCTCCTCCGTGCCGTGATCTGTAGTGTGCAGCGTGTCGGATCGGCTTCCTCAAAGAAAGTGGAATGAAGACCTGTGGAAGTGTATGGCTTTGATATACGACTGTTTAGACAAAGACTAAATGGTCCAGTAGAATCAGACACATTCAATTCTATAGAATACAGTGTGATCTGTAGCTCCAGCAGATCAGTTCGGTTGCCTGTAGGTCACTTGGCCTTGACCGTGACCTCTTGTCTTGAAGCAAAATATAAAGGAATGTTCCAGGTTTAATGCAAGTTATTGACAAAATGTGAGTAATATAAAGCACTCATATTGGAAGTAATGGGACCCATGCTAAAATACATAAACTAAAATATTCTATTGAGAGAGTTTCACTTACTGACATTGGTTATATCTATCTGTCAGCTTCACCGTCATGATGACGTATTTGTCTCTTTCCCATTGTCTTCATAATGTCTGATAATGAAAACAAGTCTAAACAAAAGCAGTCAGCTTCATCTTTATTGGGTGCATAACAATTCTCCTCTGCTGATACTGTCAACACCCACAGATACTGCATCAGTGACGATAACTTCACAGCTCAAATAATACCCATTGATGAAAACAATATGAACTTCATATTTTGGCACTTTCTTCCATTGTAATGTACGTATGTTACTCTATCCATGATTTTTACTTTTCAATCAAAAATAAATTAAGGAACAAATCTAAATAATTCTTCTGTGGTAAAATGCATTATGCCACCATGTTGTCGGATTGGCTTAAATTATGTGGACCATTTTCACTTTTCAGAGTTTGGTATGTGGAAATAAACTAGAGCAGGGTAAAGTTCTAAACTGAGGTGGGTAACTGATTACATGTAATCTGGATCACGTAATCAGATTCCAAAAATTAATCATTAATCAATCAGAGGATTATATTATATAACACATAAAACTGCACAAATTCACGTTATTTCTTATTTACATGTAATGCCGGGATTCCCAAGCTTTTTATTTTTTTTTGTCAGCTGAACCTATTTTAGTTGGTTTTCCGTTGGTTAATGGGCACATGATATGCAAAAAAACAAATTAAATATTTAAAATTTTTAGTAAGTGTTTTATTTTGATTGATGATATTTTAAAATGATTTATTTTAATTTGAACATTTTTATGATTAATTAACTATTTGCTTTTCGTTAAATTCACAAACCCCCTCTAGTTCCTTAAAAAAAACCAGTTTGGAAAAACTTGATAATAACGTAATGTTTAATGCACTTCATGTTATCACTAACAACGAATGGAATATATTTAATTTTTCTTTGCATTTTTATATTGATATGGTACAAGATTATCCTATTTAAATCAATGTGATAAATGTGTTAGGTCAAAAGTAATATAAAAATGAATCTAAAAGTAGTCTGATTATTTTACCTAAAATGTGTAATGTAATGGATTACTAACGCATTACAGTTTGTAAGTAATCTATCTGATTCTAAATAAGAAACCACACCAAATATCATTGTACTCCTACTTGCTTCAACAGAAAAAGAAAAATTCCGATTGCATTTCCATAATTTTACAAAAGAGGGTAAAAATATATTGTAAATGTGCATAACATTTCAAATAAATGTTTAAGATGTGAATTATTGCAGAAATGCATTATCGGCCTGTGAAAATGGTCAATTTAATTTAAAATGGTTTGCTGAACTGACCTTCAGCAATGTTTATTAGCAAGCATAGTTTTCAGGCACATTCATGAGAACCTGTTAACACTTGACAACACTTTTGATTCTGGGAACAAGTGGGAAATGGGAATGAAAGGCAGAGTTGGTTTTGTTACAGAGATTTTCAAGATCATGTCATGAATATCCTCTTTACAAAGAAAATTAAAATCAGAGTAACAGTCTGATTTCAACGTATGAGTAGCCATGTCTCTCACAGGAAGGTGAAGCAATTTACTGACTGTTTCACTTTTTAAATCATCAAGTATACATCTGTAATGACAATAAAAGCAGTGAAATATTTAATAGCGACAAAAAATAACCTTTTGAGCTATTTTACAAGTCTCAGCCCCAAACATCTGCTGAAGCCATCGAAGCTCTCAGCCCTTCTCCAACAAAAGGCTTACAGGCAAATCCCTCGAGACAGATGACATTAATCATGTTTAAGCTTTGATAATTTCTAGTCATTTAATTAGTCTCATGCCCAACAGACTCGCCGTCTAGTGAATATGACTTGTCCTGGTAAACATAAGGCAGAACGTGGTCTTGGCTCATTCATAGACAAGAAGTGATACTCTTTCATTGGGGATCTGTTTCGCAAATTCAGCCCTTGTTTAACGAAATGACTTAACAGATCTAATAAACTAAGGACAACCTCTACCCTGTTTAAGCGGCAACTGAATATATCTTGGTGTACCCCGGATCACCTGTCTCTAACAGTAGCTTTTCATAGTGCCATAAAACACATTAAAATATCTGTTTCGTATCAAGCCTTCCATTTTCAACTTTTGGCAAGTCACTGAGCAGACAACACATTTGATCATGCAGTTTAATGGCGTTACGTAGCAGAAACCGATATTTTGGCAGTAGCTTTTGTAGGTTTAACCACTACCCACGTCTGTGAGTCTGAAATAAATCATACAATATGAGGCTATCCATCATGAAATTATATTTCAGCTGGCACCTAACCGCACTTCACAGGCAGCGATCCATTCCAAAATAAGTAAACTCGTTGGCACTGGAGTGAGACGGCTCTTAAAACACAGCCTAACCCCGGTGTTTCTGTGAGTCGTGTGATGTGCTGTGGACACAGCGATGACATGAGCACTTCATCTGACAGGAAACAGACAGACTGCAGCCAACTGCTTGCAATGGTTGACTCAATATGTGAAAGCTCCAACTTGCACTGGTTTTCAGCCCCTTTTTCAATTTAAGCGTCATGGGAAATGCAGGTTTGTGTAAAGTTGTTCTAATAATTCTCAGTAATATAGATTGTATATGATGGATTAATGCAATTTTCTCACGCACATGACAATGTGCACGTGGGAGTGCGTTTACACAGTAAATAGTCCCTCTGTTCCTGAATCTGTTATGATTCCCGAAGCCATGGAGCGACGCTGCACGGAAAGCCAGATAGAAAGAAACCACAGATCCTATTATTCAATAAATAAATATTGCAAAGCTCTTGTGCAAGTGAATTCAAACGCTACTGTGCTTAATAAAATATTAATTGCCTTGCTCAAATTGTCTTAATATAATGACAAACATTTTAAACGATTAAATCACTTGTTTAATTAGCAGTAGTGAGTCTCGCTTAATTGTTTATTTAACTTCGATATTAAATTTAGTGGCTTCATACGGTAATATATTACATCTGTTGTGTGTTTTCGATAAAGCCTATTTTCTTTTTTAATAGCAAACACTGGAGAGTCGTGAAGGCCGCAGAACATTAAACATGAAACCTTTGTGTAAAGTTTCTGCAATTTCAATACAGCCTTGAAGGACAACACAGAGCTTGTAAAGCATTTAATTTCTGTTTTATAAGCAGCTTTATTGTGCCTCTCAGCCACATGCTTCAAATCGCTCTTTAATTAAACTCCAGCTAATTACACAACTCTGGAATGGCTGTTGCTGCTCCCCAGGAATGAGGGAAGTTCCAAGAGCGGCTGCTTCTATAACTGAATGTCAGCTGACACCCAGAGATTCACTACTTTCTCTGCATTACAGCCAATGACTGGCTAGTGGCCAGTAACACACAGATTTAGATCAACAGGAGTCGAGTGAATTCACCCGACTGTAATTACGTTAGATGAATTTGCTGTGGGGAGTCGATTACTGTGTAATTAACATAAAACACACACACACACACTCTGCAAACTAGTAAAGGCCTGAACACTTTTGGACACCTTCATCTTCAATTCTAATTTAAAACAAGTCAGATGAGGATAAAGGCTGTCTCATAGTTTCAAGATTCAATTTAAGACCACTACAGAAGCTCAGCAGAACTGAATTGACTGCAGCAAACAGCAAGGTGAAAAGAAAGAAAGAACGAAAGAGAGAGAGAGAGAAAGAAAAAGAAAAGAGTAAAGACTTTATTTTATTAATAAAGCTAACAGCATAAAACAATTATTTACATAGTTGTAAGAGAGCATAAGAAGCACTTAAATAACATAACTGAATAAAAACATACAAGTAGGTCAAAAAGAGAAACTAAACTATACTAATCTAACATTTAACCACTGCGATCACTTGTCAACTTTGCCTGCACATAAATAAATATTTTTACGAGATTTTACAAAAACACAAACTTTAACATCTTTTCTTGTAAACCCAGTGCATTTGCTCAATAGACTATATACACACACATGTATTTCTTACATCATTTCCAGTCTTAATCCAAAGCGTCAAAGTCAACTTTATTGTCATTTTTAGCACATTGCATGGCAATGGTTAAAAGCGAAACCTAGTTCCTTCAGGGAACAATGGTGACACATATATACAAATATACTACAACACAAAAACAAACAAACAAAAAAACTATAGTATAAACAATAAGGCATGTCACAAACACTGTTGATAGATCTTAAATTTGTCATTTAAGCTGCTCTTGGTTTAAACATAAATGAGCTTTTTTTTGGTGTTGTAAAGTTATAATCTGTTAAACTGTATATTTCAAATGCTCATAAGCTTTACAACTTTAAAAAGATATGTTACAGAGACTTTGTTTGATCAAGTATACAGGTTTCCCCCCTATTTCCAAGTTCAAATTTGACTGCTGTCATAAATGAAAGGCAGTTGAATGAGATGTGCATGTTGCACTGGTTTGCTTGAACATATTAGTTGTGGTCATTGATAAAGGAGTCTGGAATGCTTTTCCTGTTTTCCAGTCTGTGACAGTCTTCTCATGCTATGCTCAGGACAAGAACTATGCCGTTTAGTGATAGCTAATGTGATATATAGTTCAGTGATACCTTTTATATTTTGATATGCAGTAACAATTTTAGAGGTTCTCCAGGCACCTGGCGATGTGTGGTGTTCACTTATTTAAACAAGTAGGCCTACATGTTCTCTTTTAAGGGAACTGGCTTTTAAAATGTAACTACGCTCAAAATTCCAAACCATGAAAGCAGAAGAAATGAAGGTGTTTGACAGGCTGCTGTGGGTCCATTCATCTGTCAGATGCTCAGGGGAAATCAGCCCCCCCGTATGCTTCCTGTAGAACGTGGTCTACTTGCCGTTAACAAGTCCCCTGACTCCAGTTGACAGGCAGCCACAAGGAAAGGTTTAGTAAAGGCAGACAAGTCTATGCTCTACTGAGTATTGCTCACTAATGCTCCATCTGAACAGGATTCAGAGACAATGTATAGTTGGGTGTATACTTATTAAAATGTGATGGAATAATGAACTAAAAAGAGTGGTTTAATCTTTTATTAAAAGAAATAAGATTAGATGTCTTTATAAACTTCCATTTGTATCTTAATGGATAAATAGAGCAGTTTAATCTTGATCAATCAACATCGACAATCACCAGATTACAGATGTCACATTTCAGACATTCCATGACCTGACAAACACTACAGTTCAAGCGAGCTTTTGAATAATAGCCTGTTTTAAATAAATTATCTTCTTTTTAGCTTTGTATTCATCAAAGAACCCTGAAAAAAGTATCACAGGTTCCAAAAGAAAAAAAAAATTAAGCAGCACAACTGTTTCCAACACTGATAATAAATCAGCATATTAGAATGATACTGAAGGATCATACGACAAGCCTGGAGTAATGACTGCTGAAAATTGCCCCGCACTTGCCCCGCCCCAGACCTATGTGGGTCATCTGACATTTTCATACAGTTGATTGATGACAAATATGAGGCAGGGCAACAACTCAGTGTGATGGAGCCTAGAGAACGTAGTTAGAATGTCCCTAAAATTCAAGATATGGGACAAAAATTGTTTTAGTTTATAAGTCATTAAAGGGGTCATATGATGCTTTTTTAAAGATCATTATTTTGTGTATTTGGTGTAACAGAATATGTTGACATGCTTTAATGTTCAAAAAACACATTATTTTTCAAATACTGTACATTATTGTAGGTCCTCTATGCCCCGCCTCTCTCAAATGCTTAGTTTTCTACAAAGTCCCTCCTTCCGACAAGCGCAGTCTGCTCTGATTGGTCAGCTGACCCAGTGCATTGTGATTGGCCGAACACCGCAAGCACTCGTCGGAAATGTAACGCCCCTTACCATAATCGCGAGCTTCATCTTTCAAAATAAATGTAAACCATAATCGCGAGCTTCATCTTTCAAAATAAATGTAAAGACAGAGCACAAAAGGGGAACAGAGTCGCGTGACAGACACAGTGATGAAGCTGGTATGTGTGCAGTACACAAGCCACGGTTAAGACAGCTGACTCCACTGTGATGTGAGTTCCCCCCTCTCCCCCTCCCTCTCCCTCTCTCTCTCTCTCTCTCTCTCTCT
>NW_015505604.1:499489-503040 GCF_001515645.1 Sinocyclocheilus grahami | reverse complement strand
CCCCCCCCCCCCCTCTCTCTCTCTCTCTCTCTCTCTCTCTCTCTCTCTCTCGCGCGTGCTCTCTCTCCCTCTCCCTCTCACTCTCGCGCTCTCTCTCGCTCGCTCGCTCGTGCACACACACACACACACACAATGCGCAAAACTCCGCATTTGAACAGTCAATAGCAAATACTTAAACTAATAACAAAACAGTAACTGATTCAGAAGCGCAGATTGTCATAGCAAAGTCAGAATTACCTGCTCTCCTAGGTTCACGAAACGGTCGTTCATAAAATGCATTGCTGTTCTGTTGTGAGTAATCTTAAAGATTCCTAAATGCATCTACTTTCGGAAGGCCAAATAAAGTGCTTTTGCTTTCACACTGAAACACACAGCGTCTCCCTGACATGGCTGCTTCAACACTAACTGCGGTTACTGAAACCACGCCTTCTTTCTTTGCGTGCACATTTGGGCGGCATTATGCTAATATTTCCACATAGTGAGGTAGATATGTGGGGGCGTGTTAGAACGAGCCATTTTAGGGGGGCGTGGCAGAGTCTTAACTTTGATAAAAGAATATATCTTTGATTTTGAGACTTTAGTCTTTGCAACTTCAGGGATCTTATCTATGCACAATCAGCTTGTAACACTCCAAAGAGAAAGGAAAACTTGAAATCGCATCATATGACCCCTTTAAATGGACTGGCACCAAGTTACCTTTACGATTTAATAGTTTTTGCACAAAGGCACCTCATGAAACTGAGGCAGCGTAACGTTTTAATGTGTTTTTGTGATAACTAAAGGAATATTTAATTACTATAATAACTGATTTCTCGCTAGAAATAACATCAAAAGTGCAAAAAGTTAGTAAGAAATATACATTTACACAAACTGACCACCAAATGCAACTTTCAGACGCAATCTTTATTTTTTTTAGCTCAACCGTCACGGAATGGAATGCACAGGATTGTGGGATATCAAAGGCAGTGAAGGATACATCTATGCTGCCTTCAAAATTCGATCAGAAGAAGGTACCTCCGGAGACAGGAAGCAAAGCAGAATTTGGATTACCTCCGAAGGCAGCATTTTACAGTTTTCGGATGCAGCGTCGGGTGATGATCCGCTTCAAGTCGAACAAGCTAATGATTCAATGGACCATTCATAAAGAACCATTTACTTCACTCCTGAATGAATCAGCCATTTGAACAAATCAAATGAATGAATAAATGACTCGATGACTTAATCGTTAAGACATTTACCACCACCTTCTGGCAGCTTTACTTTATTATTTAGAGTATCATTTCAATAAAAAAATAATTTCATATTTCCATAGTTATAATAATAAAATTTATAAAATGATTAAAGGTATAGTTCACCCACCCGAAAATGACAATTGTGTCATCATTTACTCACCCTCAAGGTCCAAAAGAGTATATGTAATAAATTTGATCAAACAAAATATTTCTTGCTAAAACTACTTTTTGTAATGTCTGTTTAACGCTTTACAAAATAATGACTTAAAATGATCTTTTGGGAGTAATTTCTCAGTCAGATTTGATGTGCTATATACTATAATTTCATTTTAAATTGAGAATACATTTTAGCTAATGCGTATTATTACATTTTTGGAATGAAGTACATTTGTACACAGATTTTACACACAAATATGTATGCAAACATGTTTAGAGAATGAGACTCACATCAACTCTGAACTAAATCACTTTCATGTCTAAGCATGAAACAACATCTTGCACTGCACACACAAATGAAATCCTGGATACTTTGTTTATCTGCTAGAGAATTCTTGAAGAAACATCCTATAAGACATGAAATAATGATAGAAAAGCACAACCCCACTGATTTTCCATTTTCTCTCTGTTTTTTATCAGAACAGCCATTGCTTGCTGTGTGAATGATCCCTTTATCTCATTTTCATTAGTGTGTATGTGTGCATGCACCGCTCTTGGCCGGGATGGCGCGTCGGTTAGACAGTCACTTCCTGGTGTCTGTGATGTTCAGGCAGATTACAGAGATGCTTTGAAGCTTTGGCTCCTCATGTCTCTGGTGACAGAACGAACAGACCCCTGCCTTCTGCTGCCGTACACAGAACCGAGCGGCACACTGACTAAAGGCCCCACGCTGAACCTAAGCTTCTCATCTGCTTTATATGTTCCTTTAGCTCCTGTGAACAATAAAGCCACACCTATTCAATCTCAATCCAGGGGCTTTAGAGAGAGGGAAATTACATGCATAATGTGGGATGTCCAACAGAGCTAAAGAGGAAATAATGGCTGGTCAGTAATCGGCCTTAACTGCAGCCATCCGCACTTTGGTGTAGACATTTATCAGAATCTTCCACCTTGTAGCATGGTGTAGGGCTCACCAAGAAACTTGAAAGAAAGACAGAGTGACAAAGAGACTCAGTAGGGCGACTCAGACCTGGACTATAAGATGATATTTGATAATCAAGGGTTTGATCATCTGCCCCCTCTGAATAAAGCGGTGCTTTGAGCTATAAGAACTGGAAAGTCTGAAAGGTGATGATAACAGCTGTGACAAATAGATCTGTCCCCAATAGTAAAAACTCATGAAGCAAGCCTTCTTGTGTCTTATTTCACGCAAAGGTATTTACTCCACTACTGGGGTAAGATGACCTGGAGCAAGAAGTCCCCCCAGGGTAAAGCTATCCCAACTGCCATCTGTTTTTGTTGCATATATAAAATGCATCTGATATCACGAAGTGTCCCTAATGTAAAAATACTAAATCCAACATGCAATTTAAATCTATTTTGACACATTAGTTGATCAACTGAATAATGGTAGAATAACCAAATAACAGAAATCCAATCATAGAGATTCATATGAATTAGTGCTTTCAAACGATTAATTGGATCCAAAATAAAAGTTTTTGTTTACATAATATATGTGTGTACTTTGTATATTTATTATATATGTATAAATATACACACACACAGTATATATTTAGAAAATATTTTCATGTATATATTTATATTCATACAATTTATATTATATACAAATGTATTTAATATAGAAACATATTTTTTCTGAAATGTATACATGCATGTGGGCATATTTATATATACATAATAAATATACACAGTACACACACATATATTATGTACACAAAAACTTTTATTTTGGATGTGATTAATCGCGATTAATCTTTTGACAGCACTAATATGAATATATTATCACTATATGCAATTCTACAGAATCAATCACTGAAGTAAGCAATAAAATCTTTACTGTAACAATGTGCAGCATAAAATTTGTGTGCAGGCCTATATTTGAACTGAAGTGATGTCAATGATAACTCCATAAATTGTAATGAATTATTTAAATAATAAAAACACTAGCAACAACATGCCACTAGAAACCTTCTGCCCCAGTTGTGAGGAGCATTTTACATCAGACATCTCAAATGAACTCTTCACGTCAAAATAAGAGCAATAATTTAACTTGACAAATCTAAATATTTAATAATCCCCTATTAACAAACAGACATACAAACCTAATTCACAGATCACTATTATACAATCCAATGACCCCCC
>NW_015505604.1:490910-499346 GCF_001515645.1 Sinocyclocheilus grahami | reverse complement strand
ACCACCCCCCCCCCCCCCCCCCCCCCCAAAAAAAAACAAAACAAATCAAAACAAAAAATAAATACAAAACAGAAAAGTAATTACACCTTAAAACTATTAAGATGGACTACATTTCACAAATATATGTTGAGATGAGATTTAGTTACATCTGTCGTCAAGAGAAAACAAAGACGGGGGATCTAACCTGTTTTTGCTGAAATCTACAAATTCATAAAAATTGATATATTTTGTTCGAAAATATGTGTAAAATGCATTATTATGAAATTTTATTAGCAACAATTCGATCGATCAACCTTCTTCGGGCTTATCTGAGTTTATTTTGGACTTTTATCTTATGCATCTGCAAATGATTCATGTGTGTGCAAGGCACTACATTTAGTTTTTGTGGCATATTTTGTACCAATGAGGACATATGTCTAGGCAGAGAGACTTGGATGTTGAAGGGAATCACGTGGTTTGCAACTTTTCCCTTTGAGGGTACTGATTATTTGAGTTAAAAGAGATTTCAAACAGAATGACAGCAAGTGGCATTTATAGTAAGAGCTGCTGGGGTCACAGCTTGCTTTTTCTTCTAATCTGTCTTTTTCTGCTTTTTCCGTTCTCTTTCTTACTTTTTGTCCATCTCTCCCTGACGCCCTCTACCTCTCTGCCTCTCCTGCCCTCCTCTTGCAAGGCACTACATTTAGTTTTTGTGGCATATTTTGTACCAATGAGGACATATGTCTAGGCAGAGAGACTTGGATGTTGAAGGGAATCACATGGTTTGCAACTTTTCCCTTTGAGGGTACTGATTATTTGAGTTAAAAGAGATTTCAAACAGAATGACAGCAAGTGGCCTTTATAGTAAGAGCTGCTGGGGTCACAGCTTGCTTTTTCTTCTAATCTGTCTTTTTCTGCTTTTTCCGTTCTCTTTCTTACTTTTTGTCCATCTCTCCCTGACTACCTCTCTGCCTCTCCTGCCCTCCTCTTTACGATAAATACAGCGAGTCGCAGACTGAGCGTTGTGTGTGTTAAAAACGTTTCCCAATGGCAGCATCACAGTTTGTGTGAACTTTTCAAACGTCTCTGAATCTGGCGGAAGACCATCATGGCGCTCCTTGGCTTTGAACGCTTATTCTCCTGTGAATTCTCCTCTCCAAAGGGCCTCTGCTTTCAGAGGCTCACAGAGAAGAAAGGCCTCGAGCGACAGCTATCAGTACCCCCCACCCTCCTTTTCTTCATCTCACACACACACACACACACACACACACACACCAGTGTGCCTCCCCCACAGCGTCTCTCATCAGAACAGGCTGTTAAAAAGCCTACTACTTCCATTATAAAAAGACCTTAAAAAAACAGAATAATACATTAAAGAAGCTTAAACATCAGATATAGCCTGCTAAACCTGCCCTCCTCTTTACGATAAATACAGCGAGTCGCAGACTGAGCGTTGTGTGTGTTAAAAACGTTTCCCAATGGCAGCATCACAGTTTGTGTGAACTTTTCAAACGTCTCTGAATCTGGCGGAAGACCATCATGGCGCTCCTTGGCTTTGAACGCTTATTCTCCTGTGAATTCTCCTCTCCAAAGGGCCTCTGCTTTCAGAGGCTCACAGAGAAGAAAGGCCTCGAGCGACAGCTATCAGTACCCCCCACCCTCCTTTTCTTCATCTCACACACACACACACACACACACACCAGTGTGCCTCCCCCACAGTGTCTCTCATCAGAACAGGCTGTTAGAAAGCCTACTACTTCCATTATAAAAAGACCTAAAAAAAACAGAATAATACATTAAAGAAGCTTAAACATCAGATATAGCCTGCTAAAAAAAACAATAAGTAAGCCAAATGAAATATTCATTAGAGTAATTGGATCAGGGAGCAGCGGCATGTGAGAGAGTTACTGGAAATGGATGATGCTGACGATGACAGTGTATCAGATCCATGCGGCAAGTCAAACCTACAAGTCTATTTGATTTCAGACTTCATCCTCCATTTTTCCTCCATGTCTAATGCCTAGACTGCTGAAGCCTGTTTACTACTCATGGAAGAGGAAAAACTTCACTGGAATTTCAGAGGGCAAGAGATGCTCCTAGTTTTAGGCATTTATGGTTGTCACTGATCTAACAATATACACCAATCGGCAAACTGTAACTTGAGCATAACATTTGAGATTAAAAATAAAGCTTTGAGGTCGGGATCTTCCTTTCGTTGTGGATATTTTCTATCTAAAATAACTGTCCAAAAAGACAAAGTAGGTAACACTTTATTTTAAGTGTCATTGTTACATTACATGTACTTACTATTATAACGATACATTATGCATAATTACATGCAAGTAACCCCAAGCCAAACTCTAATCCTAACCCTAACTATATAGTAAGTACATGTAGTTCATTAATACTACTCGTATAATTACACTGTAACAAGGACATCTTAAAATAAAGTGGTAAATTGGTAACACTTTATTTTGATGGTCCCTTTTGAGCATTCTGTTAACAATAAGTCATTTTGCAACTACATGTCAACTTATTCTAACCCTAACCCTTCCAGTCTACTAATACTCTACTAACACCAATGAGAGTTAGTAGATATGTAGGTGCAAAATTACTTATAGTCAACAGAATGTGTTTAAGGGGCCAGCTAAATAAAGTGAAACCAATCATTTTAAATAAAATGTAAAACTACAAAGAACACATATGCACTAGACAGTTTCGATTACCATTTACTTTCACTGATTTGGGGGTGGGGGGGAGAGATCATATCATATATGAGATGAACTCATATATGATTAGAAGTCATAAAAAAATATGTATGTTTGACAAAGAGCCATTCGGCAATCAGAACTACAAACACAGAACTTATACAGATCCAGAAATGTTTTAATACCCTACCATGTCACTGTGTCTCCTGTGAAAATAAATGTAAAAATAAATTAGTCAGGGAGAGGGAGTCCCCAAACATTTACACTGAAAAATGGCAGGTGGCCTCCTTCATCCCTAATGATTTTGCTGTCATTAAAACATTATGCAGATTGTGCAGATTTATTTTCAAATGTCCTTGCAGTTTTCATGCTAGAAGTCAAGTAAAGTATTTCATGGCTGCAATGTTCGACTGTCCTTCACAGCTACAGCAGCGAGTCTTTGAACCCACCCTTGGCACTCTGGTTTGGTTCACTGTGTGCTGTCCAGATAAAAAGATAATCGTTTCCTTTGAGCAGGGAAGGGGATGAGACCAAATATTTCAATTCAGTTCTTGCTGCAGCAAGAGGAAGCAGTTACCCATGTTTATCCATTGGAATGAGGCTTTTATGTGGTGCATGTGTGTTGTTGTTGTTTTTTAGACATTGATTCATACAGTAGACATTGTATGAATGTCTCAGTCACCAAACATTTACACTGAAAAATGGCAGGTGGCCTCCTTCATCCCTAATGATTTTGCTGTCATTAAAACATTATGCAGATTGTGCAGATTTATTTTCAAATGTCCTTGCAGTTTTCATGCTAGAAGTCAAGTAAAGTATTTCATGGCTGCAATGTTCGACTGTCCTTCACAGCTACAGCAGCGAGTCTTTGAACCCACCCTTGGCACTCTGGTTTGGTTCACTGTGTGCTGTCCAGATAAAAAGATAATCGTTTCCTTTGAGCAGGGAAGGGGATGAGACCAAATATTTCAATTCAGTCCTTGCTGCAGCAAGAGGAAGCAGTTACCCATGTTTATCCATTGGAATGAGGCTTTTATGTGGTGCATGTGTGTTGTTGTTGTTTTTTAGACATTGATTCATACAGTAGACATTGTATGAATGTCTCAGTCTTTTATCATGGCTGAATTAGGTCAAATCTGCCATGAGTTTACAGTAGTGCCAAAGGGGTTTACCAAAAAATGAAAATGTACTCAGCCAAATGTTGTTTCAAATCTGTATGATTTTCTTACTTATGGAAGTGTGAATTGGATGAAAGTGAATGTGGGCTGAGGCTGTCAAGCTCAGAAAAAAGCTCCATAAAGTGGTCCATATGACTTGTGTGCTATCTCTTCTGAAGTCAAATGATTGCACTATGTGAAGAACAGAGTGATGTTCACTGAATCACTGAAAGATTTGACTTTATCCCACACTAGCTCTCAAATAAACTACTGTAGCTGCATGGCATCAAACATCGGACCAGTGGCTCTCAACCTTTTTGACTGCATGAATTGCAGAAATCCATTGTCTACAATATTGAAAAGGGTGTTTGTTATTTCCTGGATCACAGTTTCTGCCCGATTACATTATTTCAGAGTCTGGAATAACTAGAAAAGTATATATTCATTATAAAAATGTTTTAAGAGATTTTTCCAGTTCTAGAAATCACACTTTTAGAATGAGGCTGCACCATGGGAAACCTGTTTCTCAATCTTGTTTTAAATATGTCATCTTGAGGCCCCTTGGAAGTTTGCTGAGGCCCCCTAGTGGGTCCTGGTAAAGAAGCACTTTATTAGGACTGAAGCCAATGACAATCAATGGCATTTGGTGTTAAATAATATAACACATTTTTGTAGTACATTCAACTTCTGTTGTGCGTTTTTATAATTGTGGTGAAGGAGAAGAGTAGTCAATAAAGTAAATAATGATTCAAATTGTAATCTTATTGTTTGGCTTAAGAAGACTAGCAGGTGTCATTTAGCCTTAGTCACCACTGCAACTTATGGTGCAGCACAATGTATTAAAAAATTAAAGCACAAAATCGGTCTTGATTAATACAAAATATTGATAAGATCCACCTTTACACTAAAGGTATTCATTATTAAAATGTTATGTTTTTATGGCTACTGATAATAATATAAGCTAATAATAGGCCTATGTACAGAAATATATTAGTATATAAAAACAAACAAAAAATTGTGATCAGCAGTTAGTAGAAATAAGAAAAAATGAAAACGTTTGCTATGGGAGAATACTATATAGAAGCCTGCAAAGCAGATTTTAGTAGAAATATGTAGGCAATTGGCATGGATACAGTGCATTACAATATATTAATACTGTATTAACATTAGACACTAAGCCTGATGTAGGGGAGGAAATCAAATTTTTTTGTTCACAGCTTGGGTACGGAACGTAGTGTTGCTGTAATGAATCTCTCTGAAAGTTTAATCCACTATCATGTGATTGGGAACGAGTTAAAGATAGCTTCTCCTGCTGGAGCAGAGTCCCATGTTTGGGAGCCAAGGTAAACTAAGTCTTCACAGAGCAGAGTTCTAAGATTTCATGTCAGCAGAGACAGATAATGCACCTCGGGTGCACCTGATGAAGGAGTCTGTCTCTATGCGGGCTTAAGAGTACCAGACACAGACAGTTACCGTCCTAAGCAGAACCAGGACCCTAGCTTTAACCTGCCATGCTAAAACAAATCACTATAAATCTAAAGCCAAGCCGAGCAGATGCACAGTTACCTCAGGCTGGACTTCAAGACAAAGAACACCTGGCCAAGAATCCAACGAATCCAGATTTAATTCCGTTCACTTATGGAAAATAAGTGAGAGTAATTGGATAACATAAAAAATGAGGAGACCCCCCCAATAAAAAACCTTTTAGCAGATATTTGGAAAATACACAAATACATGGAAAATAGGAAGCAAATGCTGAACCATACAAATATATTTGAACAAGTCAAATGAGTCACAGAACCAGTTCTTAAGAAACCAGCTGAGTAAACAGAGCAAATGGGTTTCACAGTTTAGGGATTTTTGCGAGATGATTGTGTATATTCTGGTGTGTGAGTAAATGATACATAATTGTGTCATGTCATCCTTCTGGGTCCCTTTCATGTCCAGAGTTGAGTGAAAATCAAGACCAGCTCTGTGTTAGATATTAATGGTAAAATGAATCACCAGAACAAATGTGATGATTGTCCCCATGGGTTTGTGGCTGCTTTGATGAGAAATGCATCCCAGGGACAGTTTTCAAAAGACTTTGAAAGTCATTGGCTTGTTGAAGTAAATGAAACTGACCCACCTCATTGTGCTCCTTTGCTTTTGGATCCAACTCTTCAGAGTATGGCCAATATGGTGGCCAGATTCCATTAGTTTTTGATCCATAAATGTAGCATAAGAGAGCAGGGCTCCATGGTATCACTGCATGTTCATAAATCCTGGAATTAAGGAATTAACACCATTTCTATTTTTATGGAACATCCTGTATATTTGAGAGTTTTGTTATTTTAGTATTTTGTTCTGAGCTTTTGTCATTTTATTATTTTGTCATTCTATCTGTATTTAGATTTCAGTTTTATTGTTACTAATTATAGCACTTCAACTTATTTTATTTCAGTTAGCTGGCAAGGCAAAATTAAAATTTGTAAGTTAATTTTTTTCCAGGAAAAATTTATATTTTAAAGACAATTTTTAACAGTTTTAGTTTACAATAACAACACTGGTAGGAGAGAATGATAATTTCTTCACACACATATTTAACAGTCTTTTGCTTTAGTTACGCAATGCACACTTTATAGAACAAGCGAATGGAACATAAATGCCATGGCTTAAAAAGTAGGTCTGATTACATGACAGGATTTATTTCTAACAGTGATTACTGTAATATTACTTAATAGTTATTCAAATGGTGCAAAGCAAGCATAGAGCCAGTGTGAAATGGCATTACAAAAAGTATGTGATGGAAAAGAAGATTAAGCCCAACATGTCTATTCAAACAGGGATAGCTTCCCTCAGGTTTAAGGCCTGTTGCAAATAGATACAGCACAGCTTATATGGCCATTAAGTCAGTGTGTGTGTAAGTGAGAGTGTGTGGCTTTATATGAGAGATAAGAGCAAAGGCTACAGTATATGAGACGGGCTGAGATGAGTTAAATCACATCACAGACTGCCTGAAGAACAGCCTGAGGGTGTTCCAGTTTAGAGATAATGGCAGCTTTTGGAAAGCCTATGCCATACCAGAGAAGGACAGATTGAAGGGTCATGGGTCATTTTATATATAATATGCAGATCTGAATAAAGTTAGTGCTGAAATATGTCAGCTAAAAGTGAATATAAATAGCTACATTAAGTAAATTAAAAATTGAACTTTTTTTTATCCTATATGACTTCATTGTAATCCAGATAAATACTCTGCAGTCTGCACTGTTCAGTTTAATACATAGGCCTAAACTATATCATAAACTGGCACTTAACAAAGACCATAATAGGTATATTTTGCTGTCCTGGATGAATTTATGCTTGCTCACTTATAACTACAAACTTAATTCAAACTTCAACACCCAGTACTGGCTTTGGAAATGGAAGGAATGTACAAAATGAATGAAAGCGTGTACTATAATACAAGCTGAAACATTGTGTTATAATTGGTAGAGTAGAGCAGTGCAGTTTATGTGCATTTGTTCTCCGCATTTCCTGCATGTAATTCAGATGAAAAAATTCAAATCAATTTGAGCGTGATTTAAACCCGGATGATTGTAACCACTCTAAGCTCATCTGCTTGTTAAGTACATATTTTTAATAAACATACCGAAATTTGGGCTTTTTATATGATTGTCTTCGTCCATATAGCTAAGCCACATTAAGTGTTTTATTTAAGCTAACGGTTTTCTATGAGGGAGATGGCCATGCTTAATGTGAAACTTTAACCATTGCACTCATTCTGGGCTATTGTTTGTCTGTAAATAGGCTATTTATAAATAAGCTGTGCTGCACCTGCAGGACTTGCACGTCCATGTCTGTCAACGAACATTTCCGTCAGTAATTTCATTAACAAATTATATATAATTAATAATTATATATAATTTGTTGTACATATCCATTCATATGTGTAAATAGTATGACATGAAAAATAACTGACTACATGTAAAGGACACTTCATTATAAAAAATAATAATAATAAATCATGCAGCCTTGGGAAAGGGTCTAATAATGTGTTTTATGGATTCTCGTCCGTGAAATGCGCCACTTCCGGTATTTTGCAGCTTAGTCGACGCAGCAAAATGAAGTCGAGGATTTAAAAAAAAATCGATTAGTCGAATAAAATCGACGAATCGCGACAGCCCTAAATATTATATTATAATATTATATATGCAGTATTATACAAAAAACTATGTATTGTATTTATAAATGAGGCCATTCATAAATGTCGTGTAATGGAGGTTTTCATAGCTTTGATAAGTGAAAGTGAAAAGTGAGGTGACATACTCGGAATTAGTGCTCTGCCTTTATCCCATCCAAAGTGCACACACACACCGTGAACACACACACACACCGTGAACACACACCCGGAGCAGTGGGTGTGATTCGCTTGATTCGCTTAATATTGTCTACACACATATTTGACATTTCTGCACTCACACAGACACAAAATGCAAGACTGAAAATTGAGTAGCCTAAATAAAAGTAAACTATGAATATATTACCCTAGAAAGTGCTGCCTTACCACAATTTCTGATTGCCCCCCCAGTCCAGCGAGCCTAGTACCG
>NW_015505604.1:481774-488222 GCF_001515645.1 Sinocyclocheilus grahami | reverse complement strand
TGGGTGTGATTCGCTTGATTCGCTTAATATTGTCTACACACATATTTAACATTTCTGCACTCACACAGACACAAAATGCAAGACTGAAAATTGAGTAGCCTAAATAAAAGTAAACTATGAATATATTACCCTAGAAAGTGCTGCCTTACCACAATTTCTGATTGCCCCCCCAGTCCAGCGAGCCTAGTACCGGGCATGCTACTGTGGTACATTATGTAAAACTGTTAAGCTCGTTTTGTTTGTTGCTCTTTGCAACAATTTAATTATAATGGAGCAACACTTTGATATCAAAATGTCCCTGCTCTATATTAGTTGTCACAGAATTAAAAACGTTCTTACCAGTCTTGGAGTTTTGCTGATATTCTGAATGTTTAACAATGGTGCCTCTTAGTGGTATTAAGTAGTATTTCAATGGCTTTTTTCTATGGGGGTAGAATTGTTGCTTAATTCCAAATAAATAGATTATGATCCACAAATAAATAGAATGAGATCCACAAATAAATCTTAAAGTTTCACATATTTGTGAATATGTTTTTTATTTGCAAATCTCATTTTATTTATTTGTGAATTTAATTCATGTTTGTGAAACTTTAAGATTTATTTGTGGATCTCATTCTATTTATTTGTGGATCATAATCTATTTATTTGGAATTAAGCAACAATTCTACCCCCATATTTTTCCTTTGCTATTTATATATATATATATATTAAAAAATAAAATAAAAAAAATGATATACATATAAACCTTGTATAAACATTTATATTTGAACTCTGTCGTATTATATTTAACTATTAATTGAGCTGCAATCGGAGGCAAATGAAGACATTTCATGGCGTGTTGACAGTAGTTCACTCCGCCGAGCACTAGGCGCCGCTGTTTGAATCCTGTAGCTCCGTAGAAAGCGCTCTGAAGGCTTTACCGAGTCCGACACAAAACAAAGAGCAGACTGGTCAAGCACTGACCTGACTGAACCGCCAGCTTTACTTTAAATTATGGGCAAAAAGCACAAGAAACACAAATCAGAGAAGCACACACACGACGGTAGGTCACTCACGATTGATTCACCATGCTTTAGAATATTTGACTAACGTTATAGACTGAAAGAAAGCCTGCTAAGGTAACTTACATTATAAACTCAGATGAGCTGTGAAGCACTACTCAGACTGATGCTGCCAATGAATGAGTAGCAGTCTGGTATTACATGTTTACAACGTGATGTTAATACAGTAAATGTTCCGTTTTGAGCCGTTTTATATAGACTAATACGTGTTTTCTCATTAGATTTATTTGAAGGCTAACAAGCTGGCTAACATTTGTTTTGCTCCGGAAAACAAGCAGCTGTTGCTTAAAACAGCAGATTATAGTAAAGTCAGCATCAGAATAAGTTTGAGGTTCTTTTCCATTAATGTCTTAAATGTAATTCCTACTAGAACCAGATGAAAATACATTGAGCATCACGAGTTGAAATAAACAATAATAATCGAACAATTATTTTGAATTGTTATGTGGGTTTAAAAGAGAGGATATTTCAAACTCTGTTACATACAGTAGTCTGTGAGAAGAGTAGTTCCTCTCAAGAGGCAATTATTTGTTAGTGCTAAAAACGACAACAAATTAATATATTTTAATATGATTTAAGGTTTTCCTAGTTGATTTTTATAACAAAAGCCAAAAAATGGGTTCAAATCAGATTCAGTTGATACATTTTGGTAATGAATGGGACAGTATTACAATATAATATTATTGTATTAAATTACAATATTGACAATAGGCAACTCACTTGTGTGTCTGGCCTTTCAGAGCGTCCGCTGAAGCTGGTGTTGAAAGTGGCTGGGAATGGGGTCACCACAGGCAGCCCTAGCCTCGAGAGTGTTTACGACGACTCTGTAGATTACGACAAACACAAAGACAAGAAAAAGAAGAAGAAAAAGAAGGACGAGAAGGACAGAGCCAGTCTTCCAGTGTCACCGGCTGACAAAAAGAAAAAGGTGAGATATGAATACTGTGTTTTTGTGCTATCTACATCCTAATCTATGTTATGTGTTATGTTTTACAGATGACCAAAAAAAGGAAGGGCCCAGACTCTGTGAATCCAGGCTGGGATGAGCGGAGCAGAACTCCTGCTCGCTCCGATGTTTCCCAGGACATGCCCCTCACCCCCTCACTTGCCAAAATGGAAGGTAGAGCTGTGCACCCTTTCATGGTTTAGAACTGATCTATTTTAATGACGGCGTGCTTGTGCTGATTACCTGTTGATTGTTATGGCTTTTGTAATTCCTCAGAAAAAGAGCAGACGCCTCTACAGGAAGCTCTGAGTCAGCTCATCCGACAACTCCAGAGGTAGGACTAAACATTGCTAACCTGTGGACAATCGGTTTAGACAGGCCGTAGATTCATATGTAACTAATGTGCACTGATATTCAAAGATTTTGAAGTTAGTACGTTTTTAAGTCTTTTAGATCAAAAACACAGTAATATTGTAACAGGCTGGGATGAGCGGAGCAGAACTCCTGCTCGCTCCGATGTTTCCCAGGACATGCCCCTCACCCCCTCACTTGCCAAAATGGAAGGTAGAGCTGTGCACCCTTTCATGGTTTAGAACTGATCTATTTTAATGACGGCGTGCTTGTGCTGATTATCTGTTGATTGTTATGGCTTTTGTAATTCCTCAGAAAAAGAGCAGACGCCTCTACAGGAAGCTCTGAGTCAGCTCATCCGACAACTCCAGAGGTAGGACTAAACCTGTGGACAATCGGTTTAGACAGGCCGTAGATTCATATGTAACTAATGTGCACTGATATTCAAAGATTTTGAAGTTAGTACGTTTTTAAGTCTTTTAGATCAAAAACACAGTAATATTGTAAAAAAAAAAAAAGTAACTCTCTTCTATTGGAATATATTTTAAAATATAATTTATTTTTGTGATGGCAAAGCTACATTTTCAGCAGCCATTACTCCAGTCTCCAGTGTCACATGATCCTTCAGAAATGAATCTAATTTGCTGTTTAAGAAACATTTATTAGTATTGTCAATGTGGGAAACTGTTATTCTGCTGAATATTTTTTGTGGAAAACATGATGAGGCTATGGAATAACCTTCCTTCATCTGTGAAAGCTTCAAAGTCTATGTGTTTAAAACTAAGTTGAAATCCTATTTTCTTACCTTGGCTTTTTAACTTAATGTGAGTAAAAAAAAATTGTTTTGGATTTTATTGATGTTTTTAATATTATTGTTGTTGTTGTTATTATTATTTATTTTTTCTTCTGGCTTTTTACTCTATTTGTACAGCACTATGGTCAACTGCTGTTGTGTTTATCGGTGCCTAATAAATACATGAATGAATGATACATTTTTTAGAATTCTTTGGTGAATAAAAAGTTTAAAAGAACAGAATTTTTGTTTAAATATAAATCATTTGTAACATACACATCTTTACTGTTACTTTTGATCAATTGATCCTTGATGAATAGAAGAATTATTAAAAAATAATAATAAACAAACAAACACAAGTTACTGATCGAAACTGTTCTCTAACACAAATGACCTGCATAAGTAGTCTTTATCTGAGTACCTTATCAGACCTATGTTGTGGGTCTTATATACCTGTGGCTTATGATCATAATCCTGTCTATAATTACTGCGAATGAAAGCTAAACGCTGTTGGCTGCTGTTCATTGCAGGAAGGACCCAAGTGCATTCTTCTCATTTCCTGTGACAGACCTGATTGCTCCAGGGTACTCTCTCATTATAAAGAGACCCATGGACTTCAGCACTATGAAGGAGAAAGTGAAGAAGGAGCAATACCAATCACTTGAGGAGCTCAAGGTAATATGATCATCACAGCTGTTACCAGGACACAGACTGGCGCTAAGTAGTTGAATGATTGAATATGCCAGCTGCTTTAATTTGCAGAGGGTAGAAGATTTGAATTAGTCATAGAACATTTGAATATTGATGAAGGTCATTTAGATGAAAATATATCTTGTTCATTTTGACAAAATAGTTGACTATTCTGTACTGTTCTCCCCACAGTTGGATTTCAGAGTGATGTGTGAGAATGCTATGATCTACAACAAACCAGAGACGATTTACTACAAAGCTGCAAAGAAACTCCTTCACTCTGGAATGAAGATCTTGAGCACGGTGAGATGGAAAAACCTGAACAATTGTATCGGAACTTGTATTACATTTAGAAAGTAGGTTTATTGAGTAGGTATGGTTTGTGAAACCAAATGTGTTTTTACAGCAGAGGGCACTGGTGTGCTGTGTACAATATGATCCTATTGCTAGTGTGGTTGGAATAAAGTTTTACCTCTTCAGTTATGCCCAATCAAAACTGGCAAAGTTGGAAATCTTGCACATATGGAAGTTAACTATGTGTGTGCTTTTAGGAGAGACTGGACAGTTTAAAACAGAGCATAGAGTTCATGGCTGGCCTGCAGACATCCAGCAGTCATTCAGCAGAGGATGAGGGCGGGACATCAGATGCTGCCAAAGAGAACTCCTCTGTTATGGACACAAGTGACAACTCCCAATCACCCCGTGTCGGGCACAAAGATACGCCAAGGTATGAATAATATGTTTCCGTTTTTTTGCTTATTATCTAGGACTAGTTTGTCTAGAACAGGGGTGCCCAAACTTGTTCATGAAGGGCCTAATTGAACACACCTGAACCAGCTAATCAAGACCTTCAGATTCTCTAGAAACTTCCAGGCAAGTGTGTTGGAGCCAAAATACATTGCACATTAATGGTTTTATTTAATATTTGGAGTGAACAGGCCTTAATCCTTCCTTATCATCAAGGACATTTCCTTCCAGTTGGCAGGTTACTTTTTAAAAAATTTGAACATAATGCATAGTTTAAGAACGAAAGTCTGCTGTGACGTGAGCAAATTAAAGACACAACATGGAAAAACATCTGTCTAAAGGTGTCAGGTCTCCCTCTGAGGCAAATGGAGGCATTCTAGATAAACCTAGATAAAATTAGGTTACATTTTCTTTTTCTCCACGTGGAAACGCATATCTGAAATATTCCCTGCATATGGACATCAAAACAAATATATATACGAGAAACAAAATCTTACTGGGTTGTCTTCATATTTTGATGGGTGCAGTGGAGACTGGATCAGTATATGATGCTGCAACAGACTATGCTCTATGATTTCTAAAGGATAATGTGACACTGAAGACTGGAGTAATAGCTGCTGAAAATTTAGCCTTTTCACAGGACTGTGAAAACAATTTAAAAAAAATACAAACGACAAAAAAAAAAGAAGAAGAAAAAGTTAAAAGTTAATTTCAGACCCATATCTTGGATATTAATTGGCTGCCATTACAGATAATTGATTCCAGTCATTATTTATCATGGTAGCCTATCATGTCTGCCTGGAAAAAGGAGCGTGACTACTAGGGATGGAACGATTACCGGTTTCACGATAAATCACGATAAAATGCACTGACGGTTAGTATTACCGTTTAAAATGTAATTGTCATTAAAACCGTGTTTGATTATCGCGCTTTTGAAAACTCGCGGTAAATCCTGTCCAGCCAGCATCAGTCTGACGCAGAAGCAGCATGCAGTGTTGTTGTTGTTTTGTTTTTTTTGCACGAGAGGAAATGGCGGAAGGCAGTGACAGCGCTCGGGAGATTTTTCAGCCATCTAAGAGGACCAAATCGGTGGTCTGGTCGTATTTTGGCTTTTACAAGAGTCCTGAAGGCAATCGAGGACGGTCACCCTGTCTGCCAATCTTGCAAGAAGAAAGGGTAACACTTTACTTGAAGGGGTGTGCATAAAACTGACATGACACCATTTATAATCATGTCATGAATATGAAGGAGGTTTTATGCATGTTTATGACAACTGTCAAGGTCAAATAATGTTATATTTGCATTAAAAATGACATAACTGAGCGAATGACACTTAATGACAGTTGTCATAAACATGTATAAAAACCCTTCATATTCATGACATGTGTCATGTCATGATTATGTAGGTGTCATGTCATGATTATGAAGGTGTCATGTCAGTCTTATGCATACCCCTTTAAGTAAAGTGTAACAAGAAAGTAGCTGCAAATGGGGGAAACGCATCAAATTTGCTCAGTCATCTTCGTGACCACCACCCACTGTTATATAGCGAATGCAAGGTAACTTTTACCTCAATACCAAAACTAACTGGGCAAATAATTGGACAAAAAATATTGATTAGAGATTAAATATTTCGTTATCTCACTTGTTTAACGCAAAGCTTCCGCGAAGAAAAGTTCTCAGCAAGTGGCTTTGAGCCAAGACGAACGAACGGTCAAACTACAAGGTTGACATTTAAGGGATAATGTATTGTATATTCATAGTTAACTTACTACATGGATTTTTGTTTTGTTTACCTAAAATAATATATAAATACGGGGATATGAAATATTGAATTGAGATTAATGTTTTGAAATCTTA
>NW_015505604.1:459787-481399 GCF_001515645.1 Sinocyclocheilus grahami | reverse complement strand
GAAGGGAATGACTGACCAAATGTTACCTTGACAATGCTGCGCGTGCGTGCAGCATTCAGTACTCCATCAGTTGTTGCAAATAAATATTATTATTATTATTATTTTATTCAAATATTGTCTAATTGTGTCTTATTTACTATTAAACGTTTTCAAACTAAACTTGCTTACACTACCGTCTTAAATCATATTTCTATCACTGAAGAAAAAAATATTTTTATAAAAAATATATCTTTATGTTTTCAGTGTGTGTATCAGTTCTTTTTGAACGTTTTCATCTAATTTGAACAAAACCGTGATAATATTGATAATCGTGATAACTTTGGTCACTATAATCGTGATATGAAATTTTCATACCGTTACATCCCTAGTGACTACATAAATGAGTGATACCTTCAGTAAAATTATTCAAATGAATTATCAAATGCTTCCTTTCAACATTTGTTGTGTATTTTCTAACTGTGCAGCAATTCACAATGGCTTTGTAACTGCATTCAGGGCTTCTGCTGCTGTATTCAAGCCAGTGAGACATTCTAGGATGTTGCCGGGGTGTTTGTTGGCTTTCTCTATTTTACTCTCTCTTTTTGTTGCTTGCCTACGTAAATCGGCTTGGCTGCTGCAGTGACCAAGAGTCTTGGAATGCTTAAACATGTGACTTGTAGGTCAGTTGTAGCACACAAACTACACGCTCTTTAAACACACACACTTTGTAGCTTTTCAGGGAGGATGAGTCATCTTCCTGCACACTACTCCACTGGGTCGGGTAGCGGCTTGAGAACGGACCACACATTGATCTGTTATGACATTACTTTTTATCATTTATCCAATCGCTGCTCTGACTTCAGTGTTAATTATAGACTAGGAATTCATTGCAGGAATGATGTGGCTCATATGTGGGGGATTTGGTCACTTTGAAGGGGTATATATCCAGAATTGCATCAATGCTTGCATTGTTTGTGTAGCAGGGACAGTAAAGATGATGCTAAGAGCCAGGCAGAGAAAGACCTGGAGGAGATCAAGAAGATCGTTGAGGTTTCTGGAGGGAAACTCTCAAACAGAAGCCTGCAGTGTGCGGTAAGAGTACAAGACCAGATAGGATGAATCATGTGTTATTGTACATCCCTCAAATGTGAGATCATTCACTGAGGATGTCAGATAACAGTTGATGAAGGGTAACTTTTCTGTTTTGTTTTTTTTTATGAGCAGCTGGAGTTTGAGAGGAGGACGTCTGATGGTTCAACCACTCTGGGCATTCTGAACCCCGCCGACCTGAGCGCTGGAGGTTTGTGACAATGAGAGTTCAAGAAAACAAGCAAATGTTTGACATATGTACAGTACAAGTGTACAGTTCATCATGTTTCCATGTTAGATCCAGGATACTGCCCAGTCAAATTGGGCATGATGGGAGGTAGACTGCAGACTGGAATCAACACCCTTCAGGGTTTCAAAGAGGACAAGAGAAACATGGTCACTCCAGGTAATATATATTAACTCTCCATTCATTTTCCCACCAGTTGAATCTCACTTCTGTGTATCAGTCTCAACTGCTCTGTTAAAACCAGTACTATATTCATTTTCCTGGAAAAATGGTCTCTCTCTTCTGTGGCCTTACCTTCAGTCATGTGGAGAAGATCGTGGGAGGGGTGCCTTATAATCTCTGTTTGAAAACCTATAGTTCAACTGCCGGAGGAGTGTAATATTACGTGCCAAAAAAAATCTTAATTGTTCCTGCTGTCAATAGGAAAAAATCACTGCTGAATCAGTGGACTTAATTCCTACTCATCTGTGGTGCTTTTTCATATTTTCACCCTGAGCATTAGACTTCTGAGTGCCATCTGTTCCACACCACGCTACTGATATGAATGATACGTCAAACAGATATCATAGTCTTCTATTTAAGGAGTAAGAACATTAAGATCTGGGTGGGCTTCATTTTTTTGGTGCTAGTTAACAATCTCACAGCTCTGCTCTGGTAACCTTTAACAGCATCCTGCTGAGTTTTCCATGAGAATTTCTTGTATTCTTTCCCATTTTCAAAATGTAAAAATTAGTTTGATCAAAAAAACCTGAAGGTTTAGAGTGAAGTTAAAGAATTGTACCATGCAGCTTCAGAAGTGACTGTTTTGGAGTAGGCAGACCATCGTCATTTATAGTTTTTAACCAGGGGGCCTCAAGATTACTTACAAATATTTAAAATAAGACAAGCATTACAATCAGCTAAAACATCTAATTATTTATTTCACCCCTTGTTTCCTTTAAAGAACCAGGCTCTCCACAGTCATGGAAAACCAGGATATATAAGGCAGCCTATTTTTAAAACTGTGATTTTGAGACCTGGAAATGTTGTGTAATTTAAGAAAATCTTAAAAAGCCATGGCCATTTTTTAATAAATATAATTTATGCCAAGCTCTAGAATTAAAAAAATATATATATATATATTTAGTCCTTATCCAGTAAATCACAAACAATTATTAAAAGGAGTGGGAACCCTGACGAACATTCTGGAACATTCTGCTCCTAAAAGTTTTTGAATTTGAATTATTTTAGTAACTTTTAATTTACAGAAACTAAAAGTGCCCGTAGATTAAAATCAGTTTCAGAAACCAAACTAGGGCTAAGGAGCCTTTGAATATTGTTGTGGACAATAGGAGGCATTGAAGTCAAACTAGAGAACTAGAGTTTAAATCTGTGTTCAGTCTAACTGCTTGCTTTGGCAGAAATGTTCTTAAACATATAACTACCAATACAGGAATCAATCTGAAGTTCATTGAATCTGTAAAAAGTCCCCACATGCCCCTCTCTCTCTCTCTTTGCAGTTGCCTATATGAATTACGGCCCATTCAGCTCATATGCACCTACATATGACTCCAGTTTTGCCAATATCAGCAAAGAGGACTCTGATCTCATTTACTCCTTCTATGGAGAGGACAACAGTCAGCCAGAATCTGAAAGGTGTGTGTATAGAATCAGCCATATAATGAAATATATCCATTGATCGGTTTTAGATGACTAAGCCACATGCATTTGCGTTGTTTTGTGAAGCTCTCAAACAATAAAGCCCTGATTCACACCCTTCCACCATTCCCCTTGTGTTCCACAAATGTAGTTTGGATGTGTTTACGTGTAGCATTGCAGATTACCTGGCTAAATCCAAGGAACACATGAGCAGGTTGGCAGATAATGTCTTGGACGCTTTGACCAGTGGGGAGCACTCAAGGCAGCTGAAAGAGACAGAAACTGTAAGAAACCTCACTACACACTTATTCATCTGCATGGCGAAATGAATGCATGATATACCACTTAAATGATATACTGCGTAATATCTATTTTGAATCTAAGAAGCAGCCGTCTCTTAAGAACAGTGGTTTTTGCAGTAAGCCGCAGGCATTTGTGTGGTTTTCTGAACCTCTCAAACAATAAAGCCCTGATTCACACCCTTCCACCATTCCCCTTGTGTTCCACAAATGTAGTTTGGATGTGTTTACGTGTAGCATTGCAGATTACCTGGCTAAATCCAAGGAACACATGAGCAGGTTGGCAGATAATGTCTTGGACGCTTTGACCAGTGGGGAGCACTCAAGGCAGCTGAAAGAGACAGAAACTGTAAGAAACCTCACTACACACTTATTCATCTGCATGGCGAAATGAATGCATGATATACCACTTAAATTATATACTGCGTAATATCTATTTTGAATTCTTTTCAACTGGGCAGCTTACTCTTGATTATTTCTGGTCTTGATAGGATGATTTTTGTTCTCCTCAGGATAATCTGCCCATGGAAGAGCCTGCAGAGAAAGTAGACACAACAGATGATGCTGAGGTAAAATGCTCTCGTGTCCTCAGAAAGTGCATACTAGTGTATAGCTCACTTGAGTGGAAGTAAAGACACAAACCTGCTATTTAAAGGCAGCGTCAGAACCGCAGGCTCTCTGCTCTGCAGCAGCTGTGTCAACAATACCAACCAACTTTCACACTAATGGAAAGAATATTTGCCCAGACACACACAAACACACTCCCCCCTGTCGTTTTTGACTTCCTCCTTCACACACACTAATCTGTGTGTGTGTGAGGGTGCTGTAGACGTAGAGGGAAAGGTAAGCATGAGTCGTCTATGAACATACTGTAGCATTAGTCCGTGTTTGGAAGGCCGTCTTTGACTGTGGTTCTGCTTGCATACCTTAGCAGGGTGGTGCTACTGTTCAACACTGTTTTTAGCAGTCCAAATTTCACATATAGCATAGGTTAAAACTATGTATTACACACTAGCCAAGACAGCTGGGTTGAAGAAAGAACAAAGAGGGATTTTATCTAGTGATTCCCACCCAGATGTTCTATATGTGACCATTTAAGTCGCTGGGGTATATTTGTAGCAATAGCCAACAATACATTGTATGGGTCAAAATTATTGATTTTTCCTTTATGCCAAAAATCATTAGGATATTAAGGAAAGATCATGTTCCATGAAGATTTTTTGTACATTTCCTACCATAGATATATCAAAACTAAATTTTTGATTAGTAATATGCATTGCTAAGAACTTCATTTGGACAACTTTAAAGGTGATTTTCTCAGTATTTAGATTTTTTTGCACCCTCAGATTCCAGATTTTCAAATAGTTGTATCTTGACCAAATATTGTCCTATCCTAACAAACCATACATCAATGGAAAGCTTATTTATTCAGATGTATACATCTCAAATAAAAAAGTCTTACAAATAAATAAAATTATGCATAAATAATGCAAACAAGTCACTGGACATCATTACACGTGTAAAGAATCAAAATGAATGCGCCATAGATCAATAAAACGGAATAGCCTCTGCACGGACAATAATTAAATGATTTTAATTACTAAACCATATTGTTGATGAAAATAATAAGAGAACAATACAAGTGGTTGTTGTTATTAATAATGTATCGATGATTTTGAAAAAGTAACAAATTAATACCACTGTTTTAAATAGCAGCCGTTGAGCTGCGCGTGCTGAAGCTGAAGAGCTGAATGAACATGGTAAACTGAAGCGTTTTGCTGGCAGCTTATTTAACTCAAGGAAATGCATCCTGAGATTAATATTAATACAACATAAACATAATATTACAACTTATATATGTACAAAATTATGCAGTTATTGCGTGCTATAGTCAGAATGTGTGATCCTGTTGTGGATGCGCTCTTCCCATAACAACGCGCTGAAACACGGCAACTAAACCCAAAGAATTCCCAACGTTTTATTATAATAATGTTCTCATTAGAATGTTATATACATGACATTCCCAATCATAGTTATTAATGTTGTGCACTGCTGTTTGGGCTGCGTGTGCTGAGCTAAAGATGATCACCGGTAAACTGAAGCGCTCTTTTTAACTTAACCAAACGCATTCTATATGAGATAAATCAGATATACATCAAATAAACACAATATTACAACGTACAATTGCACAAAAGGCTGCAAACGAACAGCGCGCATCTGAAGTGTCTCTGAAGGAAATAATGCATTATTTATCGGCTTTAAGATATCGGCCAAATTTTCTTATCAGGCCGATACCGATAACAGAAAAAATGAGCCGATATGGGCCGATACCGATATGGTGGCCGATATATCGTGCATCCCTAAAACTATGTATTACACACTAGCCAAGACAGCTGGGTTGAAGAAAGAACAAAGAGGGATTTTATCTAGTGATTCCCACCCAGATGTTCTATATGTGACCATTTAAGTCGCTGGGGTATATTTGTAGCAATAGCCAACAATACATTGTATGGGTCAAAATTATTGATTTTTCCTTTATGCCAAAAATCATTAGGATATTAAGGAAAGATCATGTTCCATGAAGATTTTTTGTACATTTCCTACCATAGATATATCAAAACTAAATTTTTTATTAGTAATATGCATTGCTAAGAACTTCATTTGGACAACTTTAAAGGTGATTTTCTCAGTATTTAGATTTTTTTGCACCCTCAGATTCCAGATTTTCAAATAGTTGTATCTTGACCAAATATTGTCCTATCCTAACAAACCATACATCAATGGAAAGCTTATTTATTCAGATGTATACATCTCAATTTCAAAAAATGATTGTGCTTTGTAAAATCTACAAAATGGAAATTAACAAATAATATGGCGGTCAGTACATTAAAATAACTAATTGTTATTAAAGCCATTTTATTTATTTTGTATTTGATTTGTCATATGAACAATAATACATTCTGTGTGTAACAGGTGCGAACACTGAACTGAATGCAGATTCACTGTAATATAACTCAAAATAGTAAAATCACCTTCCATGCACTTGATGGACTTCTCTGTGCAACAATAAACATAGAGATACAATACCATTCAAAAGTTCAAAAGAAAAGAAATTGGAACTTTGGTCAAAAATGACACTTACAGCATTTATAATGTTCAATCCATGCCCACCTCGTCATGCTTGTTTGTGTAGGTTGTTGTGTCAGAGCCCTGCAGTGGTGATGGTGTGACGGCTCTTGGTTCTTTGGGTTTGAATCCTGACCTGCTTCCTGAGAACTTCGACTCGGAAGGTAAAATCCCATTATTAAAATGTTTAGTTTGAAATATGGATCATAAATCTTTTAGACATTTTATGTGTGATCAAACTATGGAAATCAAGGCCCCCAAGTTTTTTTTTATTTTTTTTTTCCCTTCCAGTTTATTAATGAACTATTTTCTGGAGACACATCTTTCATGTGTATTATGCTGAATGAATTCATAATACTCCTCCTCTTTCAGCAGTGGGATGGAACGTGTCACATCAATAACACATGTGAACCCCTTTCCCACCTATTAAACAGACTGATTTACCTCCATTAGAAGCAGAGCATTTCCAGCAGAAGCTGGATGAGACGACAGTGTTGCTGAGGGAGCTGCAGAAGGTTCAGAAAGAGAGACTGAGCGCTAAACAGCCGCCAAACATCATCTGCCTACTGGCTCCTACTGCTAAAGAGCTGCAGCTTGGTACGTTCACACACAAACACAAAAGATGACCTGTGATCACTGCTCTCACTCTTTCAGATACTAGACAAACACTTACTGGAAGGGATGTTTTTTTCCTTACTCAAGAAGTTTTAGTGAGTCAGTATTGTTGCACATTAACAGATCTGTGGGTTTCAGCAGCTGTTTAAAAGCAGATTTTGTACAGTTTTGATAACCTCTAACCCCCACCATCCTTCTTGCAGCGGAGAAAGTTACGGGTAACCTGGCCCAGCTGACCAGTCAGGTGACCCCCGGTGACGTGTGCAGTGTGTACGGTATCAGAAAGGCCATGGGTATCTCGCTACCTAACCATACTGCACAGGATTCGTTCACACACCTGACCACAGGTACCACTAAGCACAAGGAATGTTTAGGACATTCGGCTTGGTCTTTTATGAGTTTGTGTTTGTGAAATAACTGTTATGACCGTGCTTAGGAAACTATTTATCTAAATACATGTGTCTGTGTTTCAGTGGGAGATATAACTGAACCCATGGAGGGAGTGTGTTGAGATCCTCCATCATTGCAATCTATCAGTTCTGCTTATTCCATGTCATCCCTCAATGGTGCTGTTTCTAATTTACTTTTCTGTTTCATTAAATAAGCATCTTTTTAAAGCATTTTGTGTTTCCATTCTTAAGTATAAAAAGCGAGTAATATAGAAATAAACAGTTCATTTAAAGGCATAGTTCACTCAAAAATGAAAATGTACATACTTTACTCGGCACACAAATGAAGATATTTTCTCATCATTTTTGTCTTTCCACTGAAAAGTCCACACAACCAAAACTTTACCACTAAAAAAAAAAAAAAAAAAAGATGCTGCGAAAGTAATTCACATGAATTGAATTCACTCGAGTCTTCACAAGAGCACATTTAATTTAGGATTTTAATCACATAGAAGCACATACATAAATCTTTTCAAATATAGCAAATGGAAGACCTCATTTGTTCTCGTGCATCAAAAGGTTTACAGTTTCCATTTACCATATGTGACCCTGGACCACAAAACTTGAAGTCTTAAGTCGCTGGGGTATATTTTTAGCAATAGCCAAAAAAATATTGTATGGGTCAAAATGATCGATTTTTCTTTTATGCCAAAAATCAAGATATTAAGTAAAGATCATGTTCCATGAAGATATTTTGTACATTTCCTACCGTAAATATATCAAAACTGAATTTTTGATTAGTAATATGCATTGCTAAGAACTTCATTTGGACATCTTTAAAGGCGATTTTCTCAGTATTTTGACTTTTTTGCACCCTCAGATTCCAGTTTTTCAAATAGTTGTATTTATTAAAATGTTTAGTTTGAAATATGGATCATAAATCTTTTAGACATTTTATGTGTGATCAAACTATGGAAATCAAGGCCCCCAAGTTTTTTTTTATTTTTTTTTTCCCTTCCAGTTTATTAATGAACTATTTTCTGGAGACACATCTTTCATGTGTATTATGCTGAATGAATTCATAATACTCCTCCTCTTTCAGCAGTGGGATGGAACGTGTCACATCAATAACACATGTGAACCCCTTTCCCACCTATTAAACAGACTGATTTACCTCCATTAGAAGCAGAGCATTTCCAGCAGAAGCTGGATGAGACGACAGTGTTGCTGAGGGAGCTGCAGAAGGTTCAGAAAGAGAGACTGAGCGCTAAACAGCCGCCAAACATCATCTGCCTACTGGCTCCTACTGCTAAAGAGCTGCAGCTTGGTACGTTCACACACAAACACAAAAGATGACCTGTGATCACTGCTCTCACTCTTTCAGATACTAGACAAACACTTACTGGAAGGGATGTTTT
Source organism: Sinocyclocheilus grahami (assembly GCF_001515645.1). Taxonomy (NCBI): domain Eukaryota; kingdom Metazoa; phylum Chordata; class Actinopteri; order Cypriniformes; family Cyprinidae; genus Sinocyclocheilus; species Sinocyclocheilus grahami. The sequence continues at coordinate 472,599 of NW_015505604.1, read as the reverse complement.
TTTCCTTACTCAAGAAGTTTTAGTGAGTCAGTATTGTTGCACATTAACAGATCTGTGGGTTTCAGCAGCTGTTTAAAAGCAGATTTTGTACAGTTTTGATAACCTCTAACCCCCACCATCCTTCTTGCAGCGGAGAAAGTTACGGGTAACCTGGCCCAGCTGACCAGTCAGGTGACCCCCGGTGACGTGTGCAGTGTGTACGGTATCAGAAAGGCCATGGGTATCTCGCTACCTAACCATACTGCACAGGATTCGTTCACACACCTGACCACAGGTACCACTAAGCACAAGGAATGTTTAGGACATTCGGCTTGGTCTTTTATGAGTTTGTGTTTGTGAAATAACTGTTATGACCGTGCTTAGGAAACTATTTATCTAAATACATGTGTTTTCTGTGTTTCAGTGGGAGATATAACTGAACCCATGGAGGGAGTGTGTTGAGATCCTCCATCATTGCAATCTATCAGTTCTGCTTATTCCATGTCATCCCTCAATGGTGCTGTTTCTAATTTACTTTATTAAATAATTAAATAAGCATCTTTTTAAAGCATTTTGTGTTTCCATTCTTAAGTATAAAAAGCGAGTAATATAGAAATCATTTAAAGGCACAAAAAAAAAAAAAAAAAAAGATGCTGCGAAAGTAATTCACATGAATTGAATTCACTCGAGTCTTCACAAGAGCACATTTAATTTAGGATTTTAATCACATAGAAGCACATACATAAATCTTTTCAAATATAGCAAATGGAAGACCTCATTTGTTCTCGTGCATCAAAAGGTTTACAGTTTCCATTTACCATATGTGACCCTGGACCACAAAACTTGAAGTCTTAAGTCGCTGGGGTATATTTTTAGCAATAGCCAAAAAAATATTGTATGGGTCAAAATGATCGATTTTTCTTTTATGCCAAAAATCAAGATATTAAGTAAAGATCATGTTCCATGAAGATATTTTGTACATTTCCTACCGTAAATATATCAAAACTGAATTTTTGATTAGTAATATGCATTGCTAAGAACTTCATTTGGACATCTTTAAAGGCGATTTTCTCAGTATTTTGACTTTTTTGCACCCTCAGATTCCAGTTTTTCAAATAGTTGTATCTCGGCCAAATATTGTCCTATCCTAACAAACCATGCATCAACGGAAAGCTTATTTATTCAGCTTTCAGATGAAAATGTACCCTTATGACTGGTTTTGTGGTCCAGGGTCACATATTTGATGTGCTGTATGTATGTGCGTTTATCAATGTTTATACTTAGTTTTTTGAAGATTAATGTCAGTCTTATGGGGTTGTAATGAAATGAGGGTGAGTAAATGAACAGTAGTAGCATGGGTAGCATTTGTAAATGCTTGAATAAAATACGAAATGGTTTGAAAATTCTAGATTTAACATGAGAGCAGTTGACAGCGGCTTGTTCTCTCTTCTAGATTCACAAATCCTATCATGCTTTGGGAGAATCATGTATAAACCTTAAAGGAAATGAAACCAAGTCCTCTGAATGTTGTTACGTGTCAGCACTGATGCTTTGATTTAAAGCCAAACTAAAGGTTTTTTGTTGTTGTTTACAAGGAATCATGGGCAATTCTAATCGCCTTCATGTTTGGCAGTGCTAGATTTATATAACATCAAATGAGAAACATTTGCAAATACACATTTTAAATTAAAAGTAATATTCCAAGTCTGAGATCTTCAGTAAGGTTCTTATCCTTGCAGCACTGGGAAATCATGGTGGTTCAAGTTTCACAATGACCTCTGGAGATTTTCAACTGTGGTAAGGCAACAAATCATAAATCTGTGATAAATTAACTTGCTATAAACATATAAAGTGTAAAATGATTTATTCTGTAACAATGCATACAAAACAGAGGAGACGGCAGGCACTCCTCACAAACACTGCGGTACAGAAAGACAGCGCAGAATCTCAAACCATGGAAATTCAGTCACTGTAAAACTCAGAGGGCTGAAAACCCAGAGAGGCGCGTAAGATTGAACATTTATGCCTATGGCTTCATCAGACAGACACTTCCCACTTTCACCAAGCATTCTCACAGAACAGAAGCAGAGACCATCTGAGCAAATCAATTTACTGCAATGTAAGCTAAGATGCATGAATACATCCAGCAGCGAATTTACAACTTCAGATGAGTGAAGCCACAGAGCCATTTGGTCACGATCTAAGAAAGATGATGGGAAAGCGATGAAAGCACACTTTCACTTAAAGTTAATTGAATTTCAGTCATTGATATTTTTTCCTGGTATATGTAAACATTTCTTCAGTTTTCGTTTGTAGCACGTTACGAAGCTAAGGAAGGCTCATCTCCAACATTCACAATCTCAACTCAAAGGCAACAGCAAATCAACACTGCTTGTCAATATTTAGCATTCAAAACACTTGGCAGTTGTTTTTAAAGAAAACAAACCAAAAAATAAAATTAAATCATCCACAGTATGTAGATTCAAGCAACAAATGGCATCCACCATTTTGTTGGTCCAAAAGTTGACAAAGGTTTAGAATAAGATACATATTATTTTAAATGACTGAAGAAATTCTAGATATCTAAACGTCTGCGATGGTGGGTTTGTGTGGGTCACGTGTTCCCTCTGCCTGCAAGCCAAAACCGGCCGACCAGCTCAGTCATCCCAAATCAGTCTAAATCCAACAGGATCAAGGCAACTATGACAGCAGTACCCAGAAAGTCTGAGAGCAATACCGAGAACCAGGATTTTCCTTCACCGAGCTCAGTTACCCACTGTCTGTGGTCGGTTTCCCATAAGAGGATCGCAAAGTTCAGCTTGTGTTTGTGTGAGATGCGTGTATGTACAGAATATGCTGCTGTATGTCTGAGAGTTTCAGTTCTCCGAATGCTGCCAAAACAAACTCCAACATGTTAGAGTTAGAAAGAATGTGCAGTTCTTTAGACATGCTCTAAAGAAACAAATCCAGTAGCAAAAACATTCTTAAATGAAAAAAAAGATCACATATAGATTCCGGAGTCTGTGTGTACGTGCATGTGTGTGTGTATGAAGCTGTCAGCGGCAGAGGCTTCAGTCTCAGCTCAGACCGATGCCCTGCTGTTTGCTGGAATCTGTGCACACAAAGAAGGTTTTGAGCTCTCCTTTGCCCTTCACATTGATCAGGCCACGACACTCACATGAATAGCCCAGCTTCTGCAGGACATCAGACGTCTCCTCTGTTACCTGCAACACAAACATGATCACCATTAGGGGTGTGCCATATCATACTGTCCACGATAATACCGGTATAAATTTTTACATGATAAAAAAAGTGTCATATCGCAATATCAATGATATAGTGACGCAATGACGTATGGCAGATATACGTTCCCTAGCGTGCACAACAACACCACAAACCCAATAGGTGTGTTCGACTTGAAGCAGCGCTGCGCAGACTGATCAGTGTATGACATCAAAGTATCGTGAGAGCGGTTCTAGAGCATATTCGAGCGCACACTCCTACCATCAAAAATAGGCGAGGCGCATATCTTTAGCGAAGCGGCACGGAGAGCCGCTTCTGGGAAGCTTCTGAAACGTGCCACGGCGCCACTGGTGTACAAACAAGCATTGACTAGAGTGGCCACGTCTGAGCCGTAACACGGCGGTGTCATCGGTGACAGTAGCTCATTGGAAAAGGATGGAAAATGCCCTTCATTTCGTTTGCACTACTAAATGCTGCAGCCTGCCAGCTGCAATCACCAATAAAACGTTCCATGTTTTTTTTTTCTACATCGTCATAAATACCGTTATTGCAAATATTCTTGAAATATCGTGATATAATTTTGAGGCTATATCGCCACCCCTAATCACCATTTGATTTTTTTTAATGACTTGGTTATTTTGAAAATCTAAAAATGAGAAGAGAATCATTAACATAGTGGATCTAGAGAGGTGAATACTGTAAGAGTGATTCAGTGCATACCTGTATTTTACCCAGCTCTCCAGTGCTTTCCATCCGGCTGGCCACATTCACAGTGTTTCCCCAGATATCATACTGAGGTTTCCTGGCTCCAATCACCCCAGCAATCACTGGGCCATGGTTTATACCTGCACAAACAAACATGCACAGATCAATGAACAAACTCTGCAAATATGACATTTATATGATGTTTAAAAAAGCACTACTCATGCAGAATATTGCACTCCCACTTGCACTTCACAAATGAGCCAAACTCGGGGCACATGCAGAGATGAGTTCATGTGGAGCAGCATTTTCTGCAGTCTTTTTTATTTATTTCAATTAACTTGATAAATCTCACTAAACCATTTTGGTTTTATTTCAATTAGCCCTAGACTGTTCTGTTTTTAGTGTCACTGACATCACTCTTTAAACATCATAATTTTGGCTCACAGACATAATTGGTATCCACTAACTTAAAGAATTAAGTAGATCTAGTGAGACAGTGAGTTTGATCCGCAAGTGACTGCTGGAATGTGCTTTTCCCTTTTTCTAATAAAGTCTTTTAGATGGGATTTGTGCCTGTTATTATCATTTTTATCAGATCTCTGCCACAGATGGGCGATATGCACTCAGACTCTTAAATGGAGCATTTATGAAGCATTTTATGCCAGTTCCCGAGTGCATCTGTTACCCTGAGCTGCTCAAGATGCCTAAGATCTCTCTTATGAGCTGCCTCTGTTTTCAGTGAGATTTTTAGCTACATCTTGTACATATTGGTTTAATTTTTAACCCTTAATGCAGAAGTAAGAGATGCAAAGTCTAAAAAGAAATATCTATGCAATACCTGGAGGTAAAGTGTTTTTCATCTTGAGTCTGACTAAATGCAAGTATTAAATATAGCTGCAAGCAGCAATTAAAGTGCCAAGCACAACAGAGGTAAAATGAAGAGCTCAGGAACAGTCTTTAATTAATCAGTAAAGAGAGATGCGTTTATGCATTATTTTTTTTCTATTTTACGCATTAGTAGTAAATCAAGACTTTGCAAGTTCTCTTGTAAAATAATAATAAAAAATGGAATAAACTGTGTAGGCCTACAGAAAGCGAGTAAAGAACTCTCAACATTAGGCTACTAAAAAGGTCAGTTTAATCTCGCAAAAACTCCCGTTAATAAAACCTGACTACACTGCACAATTAATCTCTTACACTGCATCTTTGTTGTTTATGATGAATTCGGTGCTTGCACGTATATACACCGCTTTTATTATTATTGCAGCTTAGATGTTCAAATAGCTGCAGTACTCCGACTTTGCCACAAGGAAAAGTGCGTACGCCTGCTCAGACCCTGACGTGGCGGTAAGTACTTTTCCATGTCAAAGACCGTTTTTATAAACATGGATGGTGGATTTTAGCGTACGCACACTCTAAGATCAAATCTGTGTGTCCGCACATTTTATAAATCAGGCCTCAGGGTTCTCCGACCCTGCTCCAGAGCTACCTTACTGCAGAACTAAGGTTCAATCCTGCTTTAACACAACTGTCTGTAATTAAGTAGCCCTGAACACCTTAATTAGCTGGTTCAGATGTGTTTGATCAGGGTTGAAGCTGAACTCTGCAGTATGGTATCCCTCCAGGGAGCAGGGTTGGAGACCCTGTTAAAGAGATTTGTTGCATTTTACTACAAAACTCGAAATGGCCGACACCCAAAAAGGCCTATAGGACATAGGAAAATCACGCATCATTCAATTCAGTATGCTGTTCCAAATCTAACAAAACCAATCGTATGATTTTTGGCCAAACCAGTCAGAAGTTCTAAGCAAAAATTTCATTTTTTTAATATCTTTTGACCAGTAGGTAGCACTGTGCCAAAACTACTCGTGTGCCCTCAGGTCATGCTTGATAAAACACATACCAAGTTTGGTCAGACTCTGCTGAAGCGTTGCAAAGTCTCATGTCCATTTTTGCACAAACTTTTGTCAAATTCGTTAACATGCTTTATGAAAACTGTGTGGTATATCAAAAAGCTTTTGATAACCTTTTGCCAGAATGCTCTGAAGATGATCTGAATCTGATGAAAATTGGACAAACCATCTAGGATGAGTTTGAAAAACTTTGTTTTTTGGGAAATTAAAAATTGCGAAAAAATTGACCTGTAGAAATGTAAATTTTGGTATGTATTTGAGCCAAGAAATTTTGCTTTTAGACCTTACGTTTCAAAAGTTATTAGCAGAAACATGAGTGCAAATATGGCCTGTTGATGGCACTAAAGAGTTTAAGTTAGAGTCTCTAAAAAAGTCCTCCATCTGTGTGCCAAATTTCAGAACTTTACCGTACGCGGTTCTATAAGATAAGGTTCATAACAATACATTAATGTGTTTGTAAAATAGCCTACAGCATTTTACTACAAAATTCTAAATGGTCCGTGCTCAAAATGGCTGACATAGGAATATTGTTTGATCCGGTATGCCACTCTGAATCTAACAAAATCAATCTTGTGATTTTTGGTCAAACTGTAACAGGTGGAGGCGCTGTTCCAAAACTACTCATGTGCCCTCAGGTCATACTTGGTATAACATGTACCAAGTTTGGTCAGAATCCGCTAAAGCATTGCAAAGCTATAGTCTCATGTCCATTTTTGCATGAATTTCGTCAAATTTGTTAATGCACTTTACAAGAACAGATTGGTCTATCGGAAATATTTTGATAACTTTTTGCCAGCATTGTCTGAAGATGATCACACTGTCTAGAATGAGAATGAAAACTATATTTTTCAGAAAATTCTAAATTGCGAAAAATCTTAAATTGTAGAAATTTAAGTTTAAGTATGCATTCAACTCTTTGCATAATCTTTCGAAATTTGCTGTGGTTAATACTGAGACTGTCTTCTATCTGTGTGGCGAATTTCATTACTTTCCCGCAAACGGTTCTATGGGCTGCCATAGACTTCCAGAGCAGAAAAGGAGGAGGAGGAGAAGACGAAGAAGACAATGAAAAAGAAGACCACTAACGGATACAATATGTGCCTAAGCACCTTTGATGCTTGGCTCCTAATTCAGACTCAAAGCAATAACTGAGTAATTAACAACGGAGTAGAATTGAGGTTTCTGTAATCAGACTTACCAACACGAAGCCTAAACGTGTTGAAGGAGTGTCTGTTGATGCCATCCAGCTTGCCGATCAGAGCAATGGCGAATTCCACCATGTTTCCTATCTGAGCATTCTGCCTCTCACGGTCCTGAGGGCACACGCAACAAAGCTCAGTCAACCAGAGATACGTAAATTATGTAGCTTGAAGGACACTTTTGAAAAATGCTGGGTGACCAGGGGTCAGAGAATAAAATGAACTGCATTGACGAAAGGAACATCTTTCAATTGGTTCTTAAATGTGTAGCCTCCTATTTTTATCACCTCATTCATCAAGTGCACAAGTCACAAGTGCTGGTCAGTCTTGAAAAGGCTTTTTTCATAACAATACAGTCAAGGTGAATTCAAATCTTAAAGCACAAAAGTGTTATTAAAATTCATAAATTCTTTCAGCATGTTAACTTCTCAGCTATGTTCGCTTCACATGCTCTTATGTAAATCATATTCAAGAAAAGAAATTCATTATAATTTCTGTTATCTGACTCAGCTACTGTTTTGTTATTAGTTTAAGTATTTGCTATTGACTGTTCAAATGCGGAGTTTTGCGCATTGTGTGTGTGTGTGTGTGTGTGTGCGCGCGCCCGCGCATGTGTGTGTGTGTGTGTGTGTTTGTGAGAGAGAGACAGCGTCACATCACAGTGGAGTCAGCTGTCTTAACAGCGGCTTGTGTACTGCATCATTACGGTGTCTGTTCCCCTTTCGGGCTTGAACTGATGGTAAAACTAATGACATTATTTACGGTCTTTACATTTATTTTGAAAGATGAAGCCTGCGATTATGGTAAGGGGCGTTACATTTCAGACGAGTGCTTGCGGTGTTCGGCCAATCACATTGCACTGGGTCAGCTGGCCAATCAGAGCAGACTGCGCTTGTCGGAAGGAGGGACTTTGTAGAAAACTAAGCGTTTGAGAGAGGCGGGGCATAGAGGACCTACAATAATGTACAGTATTTTAAAAATAATGTGTTTTTTGAACATTAAAGCATGTCAATATATTCTGTTACACCAAATAAGGATCTTTAAAAAAAAAGCATCATATGACCCCTTTAAGTCAAGGAAATGGCATTTTAATTACATGCAGCGGTGTAGACTTAGAGTGAAATAAGAAGAAATTCATAGAAGTCTCAATTCATAAGTATCAAGCTTTTGAAATTCGCAGTCATTTAAGATTTTTGCTACTTAATGAAACACATTTTGAGGTTTAAATCTGCTGCAAATGGCCTGTTGCTATGCACCAATCATAACAGCAATCCTGATGCTATACATTTATTAATATAGAACTAACAATGTATCTTTTTTTGTTTTTTAGAACTAATAAGTAACCATTCTAATCAACCACTTAACTGTAATTTACAGATATGTTTAACACCCTGCCTACACTAACAGAAAGAGATGTGTTTAAATGTAATAGAAGTAAATCTTTTCTTCCATATTGTGATTACTAGGGAAACAAATGTAGGGCAGGGATTAGGTTCTATCCATCGGTTGTAAATTATGATGGAGGCAGATCTGAATGGGAGCTTGCAGTCGTCTGTAAGAAAGGGCCAGAATTTAATCGGACTAAATGATTGGAGATTTCCAGCACGCATAGATGAATGTTTACAATAAGATCAATAACATGCATTTAAATAATAGATGTGAACTTTCCTTTGAAACATTACATTTAATGTGTGGCTTGATCAATATATGTATTTTATTCACAAACATTTTTGCCGTTCATTAAGTTAAACTTCTGTTTTAGTAATCCTTGAGCAAAGCCTCAGGATAAGCAAATACTGTCACTGATTGGTGTGCAGTGACAGACGGCAGGCATACTCAAACTGCCTGCTTTCCATTTAGCAGCAAAAATGTGAGATAATAGCTACCAAAGCTTACAATTTAACACAAAATGAACTGGTTTCTAAACCTACAATTACCATGAGAGAGCATTCTCCTTCACTTTTTCTTGAATATGAAATACCTGAGAGGTGAAGACAGTTGAGAAATTAACGCAGTGTAATCGTTTATGAATTTTAAGAATGCATTCATGGAGATTTATGTGTTTCAATTCCCTTTGCTTTGGATGTTTACATAGTAGTATGTGGTAGTGCAGTACCTGGCTGCTCTGTTCTGGAGGTCCACTCAGTCCTGCAGCAGCCATGTACGTGCTGCCGATGGTTTTAATCTTCTCCACACCACTGAACTTGGGCTTAGACAGCAACTGCAGGTAAGGAGAGGAGGGAAGGGCCAAGTGGATATCAGTGTTTCAGAGCAGTAGAAGTCCATGCCATGCTGTTATCTTCTTACATTAAATGACAGAGATAGAATGAGAGAATAATAAGAACTGAAAGAAAAAGAGGGAAAGCAGCCATACCACACTGAATCTCAGTACTAGTGATATGTGAAGCCTGTATTTAGATCCCTCTGGTTGAAGCAAGTTGCTGCCAGAACTGTTGGCCTAAACATTTTTGTGGTCAGTCAACCCAGGGCTTTGTTGTGGTGGTGATCACCAAACAAGTCCTGGCCCTTTTCCTGCTGAATCCTCAGTCCAAAATCAGCTCACACAAAGAAGCAGTTATATGAGTGTACATTTACACAACGGCTGCCTCATTTCATTAAACTACCCCAGTGATAGCCACGGTGACGCCCTTAGAGTTAAAAGCATTTTGGATGTTGCCAGAGCTCTATTCATATGCAATGATTCATCCATTCATTCAGGGAATGACAGGAGAATAAAGAAAGTGGAATAAGGAGATCAGAGAAAAAGCAGCACAAATACATATAACTTGGAGACATGAGACATGACATCACTCTGACCTCATCAAAGTCGGCGATGATCTCATTGAGGAGCCTCAAACACTCCAGTCCTTCTTTATTTATGTCACACTCAGTGTAGAACTCTTTGAAGTCTGGCACCGAGGCAAACATCACACATACGCAGTCATATGACTTATAGTACAGGTCCTGGAGAAGAGGATCAGAGAGACACATGCAGCAAGAGCTCAGTGCTTCTGTGTCACAATAATTCACATGATACAACAGAAACAACAAAAAATGTTTTATGACAGGACATTCACAGACTATGTGAATATATGTGTACAGGTTTGAGGTACGATTGATACATGACATGGGTGTTTTGAGTAACAGGACGAAAACTGTCACTAAATGGACTCAAAAATCAGAGAGGCACAAGACTGAATGTACCAAGACACCTGATGAGTTGTTTCACAAACAAAAAATCTGCATATTAGACAGTAAGGAAACAAAATAAAAATCAAATTCTATACATATTGGGCTATTGTTTAAAGGGCCAGTAATATTTTTTTAAGAAATTAATAGAAGAACATTCAATTCATCAAAGATGACAGTAAAAACAAATACTATCGCTAAAAAGAATTGATTTTTTTTTATATATTCACATATTTATCAACGAATCCTGAAAAAAAAAACTGTTTTCAATATTGATAATAATCATAAATGTTTTTGGGCACCAAATCTGCATATTAAAATGATTATTGAAGGCTCATGTGACACTGTAGACTTCTTTCAGAAAAAAAAAATCGTACCGATCCGCAAATGGAACCAGTAGTGTGTTAAATTAACATAAAATTATTTCTAGAGACTGAGAAAAAGAAAATAAGATAAAACCATTGCACTTCTAGATAATTGTAATACTATAATAACATTTCTTGAAAAATGCAGATCAGGGAGGAACAAAAATCTTTGTAAATAAAAACTCACAAATCGCAATAATTACTTCAGGCCTACTTTCTAACCTAAAGTTTTGAATCTTTCTTTAATATGGTATGGTTCAGTATGGACTGTGGTAGAAAATGGTTGAGAGGGTTACTATAAAATACAGTGTGGGATGTCTGGTATTCTCAGTATAGTGTACATTGTGATCTTACAGTATGATATTGGAATGGCATTGCATGATATTATCTTGTGTGGTATATGGCAGTGTTTCCCAACCTTTTTTATCTAATGCATTGCCACAGCCCAATCTGTAAGACTCTCACAAACATTAATCTTATGCACATTATATGTGACCCTGGAGCACAAAATCAGTCTTAAGTCGCTGGGGTATATTTGTAGCAATAGCCAAAAAACATTGTATAGGTCAAAATGATCGATTTTTCTTTTATGCCAAAAATCATTAGGATATTAAGTAAAGATCATGTTCCATGAAGATATTTCGTAAATTTCCTACTGTAAATATATCAAAACTTAATTTTTGATTAGTAATATGCATTGCTAAGAACTTAATTTGGACATCTTTAAAGGCGATTTATTTTCAGTATTTTGACTTTTTTGCACCCTCAGATTCCAGATTTTCAAATAGTTATATCTCTGCCAAATATTGTCCTATCCTAACATCCTATCCTGATATCCCTATTGTCCTGTCCTATCCTATCCTACTAATTTTAAAGAATTAACATTTGTTTCTGTTTTAAATATTCAACAAAGAAAAAATCTAAATCTTTCCAAGTGCCCTCTGGAACCGGCTTAGGTACCCCTGGTTGGGAATCACTGGTATATGTCTGGTCTTGTATGGAAGGCATGAGGTTGTGACATGAGACGTGATATACAGGCTCATCCCACCCATTTGAAGCCGGTTCCTACCTTGTATTTCCGGTTTAGTAAAGAGATAGTGGACAGCAGCCCCACCTCATTCTTTTTGTTCTCGCCCACGAAGAGAGCGGCGACGTGTGCAGGGAGAACATTCTCTAAAAGGAGACGGTTCAGGTTTTCGCACAGCTCGACTTCTTCCTTATCGGCCAGGTTCTTGTTCTTCAACAGGAAATCCTGACGACAGCAGTACTCATTCTGAGAGGAAGAGAGAGAAGACAGAGCAAAGATGGGCGTAATTCTCTGTCCTGAGAGTATGTGGCACTGTATGTGTGTGTGGTATGAGGTGTGTACCTGGCGGGATATAAGCAGCATGGTAAAGAGGAAGAGTGTGATGTAGATGCAGCTCATGAGCTGTGGGTGCTTCATAAGTCCTGCTTTGCACAGCATCAAACTGCCCTCCACACTACAACAGACCAACGCTGGGCATGATTATACTAGAGATGCACCAATATTACAGTTCTGGCTAATACTGATCATTATTTTCATGTTAGGGCCAATAAATTGCCAGTATTCAAATTATATTTAGTCTAAATAAATGTAAAATATCACACTAAAAATAAATTGTTTTAAAAGTCCAATATGAAAATATTAAATTTTCTAAAGATTACCTTTAAGAGTGTTATTCAAACGTTAATAGATTAACTTTAAGTAAGTGTTAAATGATGGCAAAGATAATCTAAATAAACATCTACAATTAAATATTCAATAATAAAAATTATATGACAATCAACTGCATGTGTGTTTATGAGAGTGTACCAGCTGTGGTTCCTGTATAGCAGGCAGCTGTAGCTGCTGAAGAGATTTTCCTGAGAGTAGAAGATGATGATGTAGGAAATGGTAGAGACGATGAAGAGGAAGGTCACCTTCAGCTCCAAACTCACCCTCAAGAACACGCCACAGGCAATCAATGCCAATATACAATTATATACAGAATACTGGAAAGACAAAATCATACAGAAACCAAATGAGTCATTTTTGTACAGTTTTTTCCCCCAACAAGACAATTATAATACTCTCACAATCTCAAATCAGGGATATGACACATCCTCATTTACGCAGATTAGAAATAATTACAGTAAATAATGTAATAAATAATGCAAATAATTTGTTAGGGTTATGATGTGGATTTATAGTATTCATA
>NW_015505604.1:442708-458583 GCF_001515645.1 Sinocyclocheilus grahami | reverse complement strand
TGTGTGTGTGTGTGTGTGTGTATTTATATATACAGTACATAATAAATATACACAAAACACACATATTTTATGCAAACAAAAACTTTCATTCTGTATGCGATTAATCGCGATTAATCGTTCATAATTAGCTATATATATATATATATATATATATAAAAAAATAACAGAAGTATGTCTCCATGTAGCTATCCAATTAAGCGCAAGTGTGTAATTTATGTGCTTGCTACTTACAGGCAAATATGGAAGGTCATATACAATAGGTGGATCAGGAATGCTGCTGTTATTTTGTAGCGGAGGGTGGCACAAATTCTCCGGGGTTTTAAAATACTGTGGAGTGAAATAAAGTTTGATGGGCAAAGATGTAATGAAGCCAACCTACTTTTGTCGTGCTTCCACAAAGGGTCTGAATACTTAGGACCATGTGATATTTCAGTTCTTCTTTTTTAATAAATCTGCAAAAATGTCAACAATTCTGTGTTTTTCTGTCAATATGGGGTGCTGTGTGTACATTAATGAGGAAAAAAAAATAACTTAAATGATTTTAGCAAATGGCTGCAATATAATAAAGAGTGAAAAATTTAAGGGGGTCTGAATACTTTCCGTACCCACTGTATATCAACAATATTGTCTAAGCATTAAAAAAACCATTACAAAGTTGAACATGGCGATGATGACTATGACTGCGGTGGCCACGGTTGCCAATGGGAGGCGCAGAAAAGGTCTCTTAACCACTGCTTCTGAAAGAGCCGAGAGCCATGTACATGATTTTAACTTCTCTGGAAACATCCTCTGAAAAATAGAGAAGAAAAAAAACAGCTGTTAAAAAAAGACAGAGCTGGATTCGACCCGAGCAAAAGCTTAAGGTTACAGAAGCCAGAATGTGTTGGAAAAAGCAACAGTGTATTTGAATGGGGCAGAGAGGACACTGGGAGGAACACTGTGTGCATGTCACAGTATGAATATGTATTTATGTTTGTGACACTGTAACAAATGTCAGTCTGTTTTTAGTTATTTCACATTCCAGTATAAGTCAGTGCCAACAATGGACACAGCATGACATTCTCCACATTATAGCACTGTACACAGCAACACAGAGGCTCTATATGCTTCAGCATCTATAAAACCACAGGGGGGTGGACCTTTATTGTGTTAGGCACACAAAAATACCCCAGAACCCATTAGACCAACTGAATGTCTGTGCTAAGGCAAAGGAAGGCAGTGGTGGTCTAACCTGTATATGACCTGCAAAACAGATGCCCAAAGTCAAAAGCAGAACACACGCCAACACTGCAAACACCAGCCCCAGCTTTTTACGACTGTGAGAGAGAGAGACAAAGAAAGAGTCATACACTCTCAGGGCAAATGGTTGTAACATATGAAGACACGTTCAGTATTAAATCAAGTCTGCCTATGGTGTTTGGTTTTTATTCATGACACTTACTGCTTGGTAACAAGCATCTGGATGATGAAGATGCATAAAAAGATGAAGGTGGCACAACCAATGTAGTATTTAAAACTTGGCATCTCTATAGTCCTGTACTGAGAGAATCACATACACATGCTATTTGTTTCTTTATTTTTTAGCATGTGGACAACACAGTGTATGAAACAACAAAAACAATGGAGACATTCAAGTTAAGCCCACAGTAAAATACCTACCTGCTTTTCCAGGTCTCTTTTAGTAAACCACAGTGTGAGGCCAGAGATCTCTTCAGACTTCACCCACTGCCTGCACACACATAGACACACACAAAACTCTCTTCATTCGTTTCATGCATACTAAATGTGCAACTTTAACCAAGCTTGACTTAATTCCACCCAAAATGATTTAGCATGCTTGTTAAGACTAACTTGCTGGAGCTCAAATCATTGATGGTGGTGGTCATCTTGTCATGAAGTTCTTCGTCAAACTTAGTCTTCTGTGATTTATTCCTACAGAGACAGCAGACACAGATCATAGACACAGAAAACATGCTTTGTACCAATGAAGTAACACACACACACACACACGCACACAATGCACATGTCTATATATGAGAACTGTAGGATAGGAAAGATGTTCATAGCTGCTGTCATGCTGTTATTGAGTTATATTTGACTGCAGCCAGTACAGGGGAAGCTTGGATGAATATGTGTGAGGTTTGTAGTTATAAATGACTAATTTTGTAGTTAATGCTTTGTGTAGTTAAGGGATCTAAATAGACCATAAGAGAGAAAAGTTCTAATTTAGTTTTGTTGAGAATTGAGAATGTGTGTGTATTTGGATCGTGGCAGGCAGGATGCCGTGTGTTAGTTTAAACCCCTGAACGAGATTGCGAGAGTCCCCTTGCAATGTGCCTCAACATGGCTCAGGAAGGAAAATGCAGTTTCCTTTCTCTCTCTCTCTCTTTGCAAGCAGAAACACATACGCTTGTCTAAGCCAAAAGTACACTGTAATCTGGAAACACACCACAGGTGTACTGCGGGAGTGCAGCTATGGTCATGCTAACCGTATGACCAGTTAGCAGTGTCTCACTAAGCTTTTGCATGGTTAGTGTGGAAACTATGGGCCCCATAGAGCTGGCTCCCCAGTATGGCTCCACTCACTTATATGTGCTCAAGGGAGGAGCAGGTAAAGAGAAGGGCTCCTCAAGAGACTCATCAAAACTGTCAGAGAGCAACAGTGAGAAAGACAACTTCAGCATCACTGCTTTAGTCAGCAAGACAAAACCAGAGGCCATACACCTTGTTTTGTTTTTTTCCATTAAGACACACACAAAACAGACAGATTGATGATACAAACACAACTCACCTTTCAGTAATTTTGGTCGGTGCTGATCTAAGAGGGATGTCCTAAAGACAGAGACAAACATGAGCATCGTGCATAGAGTTGCTTTCATCATCAAAACATGTTCTGCATTCAAAGATCATTTTATCATTCAAGGCATATGAATAGTCCAAATAACTGTCTCCTGATAACATTTGACAGATCTGTGTGAAGAACAGAACAAATAGACTAAATAAAACTGGCATTTCGAACTGTTCAATCCATCACACAAAAGTGTGATGGATTGAGTATTGGATAGAATATTGCATTGCTTTCATGATTTTGGTCCTTTTATGAAGCTTGACAGTCATGGTCACAATAAGAAAAAAAATGATATACTGTATATATAAATAATTTTTATGAAAACATTTTGGTTTTGGATGATTATTCATAATTTCGATGTTTAGTTGTTCACACGGTCTACCACAAAGTCTGATCTGCATTTTTCGCAATTATTGTATGGTTTCAGACACCCTTTTTTACTATAATTTGCCTAATTAGCCAATAAAAGGAGCTTTGTATGTCAGACAGTTCAATAAATTTGACAGACAAAATGGCAGATGAGGAGGCTTTTTAGCACAGCAATTTTATTGACTATTTGGGCTGTCTGTTATTTATCTGTCATGAGGTCAGTTCTCATTTTTGAGTGTTTACTCTGACCTTGCAGCGACCCTTTCCATTGACCATAGCATCTGTGCTGAATTCCTCTCGGCTCTGCAGATGGGCAAAAGGTTTAACAGCCCCCCACGACTCCAGGAAGCGTGTCATACGCACAGATGCTCGCATCTTCAAACCATCACTCACACGAGGCTTGGCGACATTGGGAGCCATCAGTGATGAGTCTTTTGACTAAACACAAATATAAACAACACATCAACATGATCAGATTCACATACAGTGACATATATATACTGTATGTGGCAGGCACACACTGCTAATGGATGATTTAAATTTTCTACCCGCGGGTCTATAACCAGGTATGTCTTGACGTTAAGCTCTTTAAGGTAGGGGTCTCTCAGGTGACCATTCCCCTCCTCCACCTCATACGCTTTGTTCAAGTGCTTCAGAGTCGCCTCTGTGATGTGAACTCGCCTAATGGAGAAAACATAAATGCAGCATCTCAACATACAAACAGTATTCTGTATGAAACTTAAGCACTTCTTGTTTGATAAGCAATTGTATTGTTCATACCCTGGTAATCCACCTGACTCCATATGATTGGCTAAGGTGACATCATGTGACCACACATCAAACTGCCATTTCCGTAGGCCAATCACACCACAGAGGACGTTTCCAGAGTGCACACCTACTCGCATGTTTATATCCACACCTGTCGCCTCACGCACCTGCCTGCAAGTGATGATTAGAAAAATATTCAGCCTGTCATCTGCCACATATCTTGGCCACTGCTAGAAAAAAAACACTATAAGGAGAAATGCTGTGCTAATAACGATTTACATGTATTAGAAACATATATAGACTTACTTGATGGCTTCGCACATGTCCAGGCCCATTTTAACACAGTTTTTGGCATGATTTGGCAGGGAAACGGGGAGGCCAGACACACAGTAGTAACAGTCACCAAGAATTTTTATCCGCATACACTCATTCTCCTACAGAGGAACACACACAAGTACACGCTAGTCATCTTCAAAAGACACCTAATATGTACAATTCAGAGCACAAGTATCTGATTTACAAAATCCTCAATGACATTTCTGTTTAAGAACCAAACTGACTGATGATAAGATTGAATTATAACAAATTGAATTATATTATATAATAATCATTTAATCACACACAGTGCCATTCAAAAGTTTGGAGTCGTTTTTTTAAAAGAAATACTTTCATTCAGCAAGGATGCATTACATTAGTGTGTAGAAAGTGAAGACAATTCTAATGTTACAAAAGATTTCAAATAAATGCTGTTATTTTAGAAGATCTGTTCATCAAGGAATCATGAAAACATAATAAGCAGCACAACTGTTTTCATCATTGATAAAAATCAGAAATGTTTCTTGAGCACCAAATCAGCATATTAGAATGATTTCTGAAGGATCATCGAAGACACTGAAGACAGCCATCACAGGAATAAATAAAAATTTTAAAACATATTAAAACAGAAAACAGTTATTTTATATTGTAATAATATTTCACAATACTTCTATTTTTATTTTATTTTTGATCAAATAAATGTTGAGCATAAGGGCATAATTACACTGGTGTTCAAATGTTTAGGATCAGTAGGATGTTTTTTTAAAGAATTCTCTTCTGCTAATCAAGGCTGCATTTATTTGATCAAAAATACAGAAAAAAACTGTAATATTGTGAAATATTTTTTCAATTTAAAATAATGATTTTCTATTTTAATTTCACTTTTAAATGCAATTTAATTCTGTGATGCAAAGCTGAATTTTCAGCAGCCATTACTCCAGTCTTCAGTGTCACATGGTCCTTCAGAAATCATTCTAATATGCTGATTTATTATCAGTGTTGGAAACAGTTGTGCTGCTTAATATTTTTGATCACTTTCATTTGATCACTTTTCATCAATTTAACACATCCTTGCTGAATAAAAGTATTCATTTCTTTCAAAAAAATAAAAATAAAATGTACTAAACCCAAACTTCTGAATGGTAGTGTATAAAGATTTCTATTTTAAATAAATGTTGTTCTTTTTAACATTTATTCAAAAAAGAATCCTGAAAAAAGTATTACAGGTTACAAAAAATATTAAGCAGCACAACTGTTTCCGACATTGATAATGCATCGGCATATTAGAATGATTCCTGAAGGATCATTTGACACTAAAGACTGGAGTAATGACTGATGAAAATTCAGTTTTGCATTACAGAAATAAATTATATTTTAAAGTATATGTCTTTTCTGTATTTCTAATCAAATAAATGCCGCCTTGATTAGCATAAGAAACTTCTTTAAAAAACTAACTGATCCCAAACTTTTGAATGCCAGTGTATATTGTATTATATACATTCATTCATATATAATTATACTTACTTTTGCAATCTGGTCAAATTTCCCAAAAAGTTCATTCAGCATAATCACAAGCTCCTTTGGAGAACAGTCACTGGCCAAACGTGTGAAACCCACGATGTCAGCATATAGGATGCTAGCAGAAAGCAGACAAAAAGAGACACTGTTATGTGTTTTTGTAGGAAATTTTAGAAGTGAAACAAAGGGGAAAAGCATGCCTTCTCAGGTCAGGTCAAATAGGAAGTGGTTAGGCCGATTTTAGGGGCCCGGTGATGGAGGGGGGGGCCCTAAGAGGGAAACGCGATTTCTACCGAGTGGAACACCATCGCGATTTCTACCGAGGGGGACCCCCCGGAATGCAATTTACCGACCGAGGGGAACGCGATCGCAATTTCTACCAAGGGGGCCCCCCAAGTGAATATGCTGTCCAGGGAACCCAGAAACCACAGCGGCGCCTATGGGAGTTGATATGACTTTGCTGAGTTGTTCTTAATGAAGAAAACAGCAGCAGCTCAGTGTCAGCTGTCTGAACGCCCAGGAAAGAATAAAAACTTCATAAACACGGCTCATGGAGGTTAACTTTTAAGACCCAGCTGTTCTCAATGCTGACTACAGGACCAGACACACACGCACACACAATCCATGTCATCACACTCCTAATGAACAAGTTCTCAAAGAGATCAAATCACATGAATTTCGGCAGGTGAACAGCTCTCTATTGTTTGCTCACACATACAGGTGAGTGAATCTGTGTTCTATCTGAGCAGCTGTAAAGGGAGGCAAACAAGCCGTCTATCTAAATATAAACAGCTGCCTGAGAACCGAGCATTGCGAGTATGGGACAAAGAACATTAATAGATGCATCCCATCCCCCATTGCCACTCTTGGGGTTGATGGGAAATAAAACTAATTAAATGAGAGGCCTCATGATGAGCACTCTGAGAGTCAGGACTAACAGACTGACCATTCATTTATGATCAGGACTTGATCAATGAGGAATTAAATTAGAGCATGGAAAATACAGAACAACACACAAACAGCTCCAGATACTGTATGTATGACGGTGTATATGTGTGTTTGCACATGACGTCTTACCTGACGTTCTCATGTCTCTTCACGTAAAGACTGTGGAAGTTGTTATCACGGACCAAACGCTGCTGTTCCTCTTTATCTTTACACTTGCAGCGCTCCATTATGGCCAACTTCATCTTCATGGATATGTACACAGGAAGCACTGACTGTAAAAGGTTTTCCTACAGCACAACAAAAACACACACACACACACACACACACATACATATTTAAAGATAATACCCATGATATCATATATCCAGTTCTGTAAATGTAATTTATTTTCATTTTTATCTCTTGAGTGTCCTATGCTTTCTTAGTCTAACTATTGTTAACAGCCAGTCATTAAACTCTACTCTGCTTTTCACTGTTCCCCCTACATGATTTCGCTTCCTCAACAACACTCAAAACAAAACGAGAAACAAAAAGAAGTTTAAAAAGGACACAATAAGTTTAGCCTATTTCAGTAGAAACCTCTTAGATTCACTTTTCAACGTCTAATATAACCATCAGCTGTCAGATTTGAAGATAAACGAGCTATTACATAAAATCATTAAAAAAAAAATCTTTTTAAAAAACATTTCAAGAGAAAATTTCTAAGCCAATATTCAAAGTTAATTTGAAGTGAAGGTTGCTTAAGCCTTATGTAGTTTGAATACCTCAGCAGACTGAAGAGAAATTCAAAGTTTGAAGGATCACAGTCTTTTATTTGAAGAGAGATTTGTTTGAAAGCTATGTGGCTGCTAGAGCGTTGCTAAGGTGTTTGTCAGTCCAATCAATTAAAAACATATAAAAGAAAAGGCTGTAGGACTGTGCAGAGTTATATGGACTTAAGGCTAAAGTATACTAATGTTTAAAAGCGTACGCTAGGGTAATTGTAACGAACATGGTGCAAATTTCAATTAGTGCATACTATGTACATACTTTATGTGCGCAGCCATTTTTCGAACCATGTGTACTTTGCATGCTTAGCTCACATAGGCCCCTTTAATATGTTTGCACTAATTATTTTGTCCAAAAGGTGAAACACTGGCCCGGGACACTGTTTCACACTCGAAAAATAAACATGAGATGGGAAAACAAACAATTACTGGACATGACAGCAACAATACGTTAACAAGCACCTCTAGTTTAAAAAAGTACAAAGAAATCGGTCAGAACTTCTGGAGAGAAATAGCGCAGACACAGAACAAAGCAAAGATGAAACTATCTAGTGCTATCTATTTCCAATCTATGTGTTCTGTCTGTGGCCATCTGTGTTACTGCACACTATAAAATGGAGGACATTTTAAAATGCTATGTGTTCGGCATTCACGCCACGTGTTCACATCAAAACTAAAGCACACTTTGGCCTTTTGAGGGGTTACAACTGAATATTGTGGTCTCAATTTTGAAAAGAAAAAAACTTAACCCATGCTTGTACAACAACAAATTTGTAGTCAGTAAAATTCTATAAAACAGACAGTTTGATACTCTTGCATAACAGACAATATAAAACTCATTGAGCATATATTTACACAGAGGATTATTTGCATTTGTTTTGTCCTATATGTTTGCTTTGGCTGCGTCTGTGATTTGTTGGAGTGAAGTTGTATGAGCACCTGCTGTCTCTTCTCAATCTCCAGTTTCATGCGAATGCCAAGGCAGCGAAGAGTATCCTGAAATGTCTGCATGAGAGCTTTCTCCATCAGAACCTTATGAAATGCACCAACCATACTTCCACAAACAAACACCACAGCATTTGACAGCAACTAGAGAGAGAAGGGGAGAGGGAAACTGACTTTTAACATATCAACATTGAGGTGTTACATCCTTTTCAGCTTCTTTACATACAGCTTTCAACCAATCAGAAACCAGATTTTCTTTTACCTGATTGGTGATGTGGTGACTGGTGAGTTTGGGGGGTAACCCACCCACTGTGAGGTACACCGAAAGAACAATGATGTGAGACAGAAAGGAGATGATACTCAGGGTCACAGCATAGCTCATCTGGAACGGCAGCATTGTGTAGACTGTAATGATGATGAAGAGGAAGAAGGGCACCTGGAGAGAATGAGATGAAGAGTGCAATATTAACATTTATTTAAGACTGACTAGTATTAAATGATCAATTACTGCCAATATTGCATGTTTCAATGCACGACAGAGAACACATAAGAATGCTCCTTAAGTAAAAACTACCCTGTCACATGAAATCTAAATAGAATATTTAGTGCGTGTGTTACCTGGTCCCATGGTTGTACTGGTATTTCGGATTCTGTGCTGAAAATAAAGGTGAATCCCATTGTGAGGTGTGTGGCCCACACGGCGAGGCCGAGTAAAGTTCTCCATCTCTGAGAGAGGGTCTCTGTACACAGTAATATAAACACAGCCAGGAACAAACACAACGCTCCTCCCACAACTCCCACAAATACGCCATGGACCTTTGCATCCTGAAACACACACATGGAGAGAGCAAGGTGTTAGGGGAAAACATGCATATCACATATAAGCCAGCTCATTCAAGGGTTTTGGAAAAAGCAGTGTGTGTGTGTGTGTGTGTGTGTGTGGAAGTGGGTGTATGTGCTAGAGTGCATACGTTTTTAAATTTGTTAATGCTCTCTCTAGAAAAACGCTGTGAATGTGTGTGCGTCTACATGTTTGTGTACATTAGTTTTGCACATTAGTTGTCATGGAGCCATTAAGGGACTATTGCTTCCCACACTATTCCTTCTATTTTCCCCCTTAAGGCAGAGAAACACAAACATATAAAACAGAAGCCAAAAATCCTCCAGAGATCACTTGATTCCATCTGTCACAAAGCTAACACTAGTTTAAAACTAGACACCATCTGAGTGAGCTTTTTTTTGTGTGTGTTTATATATATATATATTTAATCATCTTAGCAGATACATTCAAAAACACCAATTCATTAAGGAACGAAACAAGTGACTTATGAGTAAGTCATTGAATCATTTTCATATGCAGATTAGTTCTAAAACACTGATTCATTCAGGAACAAATATGTCAATAAATGTTATTGACATTGCAGCTTTTAAATATAATTTAAAATGTATGAAAATAGAAAATGGATACTTTATTTTAATAATGTTTCAAAATATTACTGTATTTTGGTCAATGAAAAATGAAATTTTGGTGAACAAAACAGACTTTCAAAAGCATTAAATATTGCATACATTTTACTAACCTCAAACTTTTGAACAGTAGTATAATCTCTACACTAGTCATAGATTATCTATATAAAGTCAGAGTTACTAAAGGACCAAGCAAAATGATTAAATGACACTATCAGACTGCAATCCCTACCTATGTTGGCAAATCACAGCACTAGGTTGACCCCTCCACTCACCCACGCACCAATATACACACTCAGCACAGTGAGTCCTCCACTCATGTTATGTCAACCACTCTGAATTACCACTGAGCTACATCACTGACTTAACTTTCAAACACTCAGAAATACATCCCTCAGTCCACAAGCACACACAAGAAACACACACACACACACACACACACACACACACACACCTACATACTCCCATCACCCTATGGGCTTTGTGAAAGTTCAAATAAATAGTAAAACACAACACACACACACACACATGCCCACACACAGAGAGCCACACTGGTTGTAATTCTGTTCCTCCCACGGCCGGTTGGTTTTGAGAGAGGAGGTTACAGAAGTTTGCACATGGTATAGTGCTTATCTGCAAAAGAGATGAACAACAGCGGTACGGAAGGAGCGTTCACAGTCCCTCTTCACATCCAGCTGACTCCAGAGAAATTTTATGTGTGAGTTTATGTGAAAATGTGACAGAGAGAGTGAGGAAAAAAACATTCTGATGGACCTGGCATAAACTGCCAATTATTACATTTAAAACAATTTCCTGACACGGATAATGCCAGTTCACATCAGCATTGTGATCTTCAGACTTCAGATTACGCAACTGCAGAGGATCAGCACCTCATTCACTGCAGGATTACATAAGAGAGGCTGCTTCAATCATCAGAAACCATCTGAACAGCAAGGACAAAACTGATCCAGTACATGTTGAATATTGTCTTTGCTGTGGCAAATTAATGTCTTTCCTAATTTTAAATGACTTGTTCAACAGTGCACACTTGCGTGGGTGGGTGTTTGACCTTGGGCTAACTTTGGATTGTGGGCATGTGCAAGCATGTAGTGCATTTGCATGAGTGTGGCATCTCACCAGTTTCAGACTGAAGAAGAGCACTAGCAGTGTGGCACAGGTGAGCATGCTCAGTCCCAGCAACAGAACGAATAGCTGGTATTGGCTAACGCCAGAAAATTTCCTGTACAGTGCTTCCTGTTTCAACTCCCGCTCATTCAGCAAGTACTTCCCTTTTGCTGGCATTCTGACCAACGGCAGTGTGGCGACTGAATAATACTGGCCAATCAGAGCAGAGCGATCAGATGGCACAGAAATACACCACCTTCCATCCAGCAGAGTGCAGCTATGCTGAAATCCCCATAGAAACCACGTGAGGGTGTGTGGGAGGTCATTCCAGTGCAGAACACTTCTGCTCTCCCCTCCAGAGCACCATTCTGTGCATGTCCTTTACGATCCTTCTTCGTTCTGTATTCGCTCTTTCAGCACTTTTCGTCCTCACTCTGGTGCCTCCTGGTCCTGTTGGAGAGGGCTTCAGGATACCACGGCGTGTGTATGTTGGATGAGAGGGAATGCAATGTTATTACTGATTCTTCCACAGTCCAAAAACTCCTGTCACACAAAAAAATAGAGAGAGTTATTTATTAAATATGCTACAATGACTAGACTAGGGATGCTCCGATTGATCGGCTACCAATCACTATAGGCCTATAATCACGTTGGGATGTTTGATCTGCGGTCTCTAAAAAGGCCGATCTCAAAAAAACGATCTCAAGCTGATGACGCTGCTGTGAGAGGTTTGGCACGACATGCAGCGGCACCGTCTCAATCTCTGTCTGGTGCGGGTAAAATAATTATCATGCTGAAGGTGAGGTACTCGCCTTCATATTTCTTCTTTAAATAACTTATAAAGTAATTTGAAAACTTTGTGTGAGACGTAATTTCACAAACAGCGTGAGTGAATCACCGCGCACGCTCTCTCTTTCTCTCTCAAAATACGGCTTCAAATCACCACACATCACATCTGTCTATAAGTGAGCTGCACGCTGCACTTGACACAGGAATTGTCACTTGCACAGTCGAGACAGTGTCACATCATCACTAAAGTTTATAAATTGCATAACTTTTTAATTATTGCCCGTGTTTAACCATTTAGCGCTTGCGCGCTCTTCTGGAGACCGTATGCTCATGCACACTCGCAGCACACACACATGCCAGGTTCACATTACTCCGTTTGCAGTGCGTATGTGGTGTGTATTTTTTCCGTGCTCATGTTAACGGATTAATAAAGCGTGCACACTGCACACGGTTGCTGTCCGTCAGTGCGCTCCAGAAGCGGTACGGCTGCAGCAGTGCAGAGATCGTTTCCGCACGAGTCTATTTTTGCTGCACTGCATTAAAGTAACAGCGCATTGTTTGCAGTAAATATGAACATGGATTGACACGAAAATGTAGTAATTACACCATGAATGCATATTATTAAAGTCTACTGTGTTTCACAGTCAACACATATGGCTTTTTGGCTAGGTGTAAAGGAAAAGAGCTCTTTTAGATAAAGAAGGCAATAATAGATGGCACTCGTGGAGGTAGGAAAACAAAGTTCTTTATGAACCGCAGGATTGATTGTAATAAAGATTTAAACGCAAAGGGAAAGGCAGTAGAGTTGACTATTTCTGTCAATGGTACGTTCGTGATAATGTAAAAAAAGTAGTTTAAATGTTTTGCCACTTGCCTGAGCAACTTAATATATAAATCTAGAAGTAAATGCAAAAGTAAACAGCATTGAATAATGTGTTGCTTATATTTATTGTGTTTAAACATGTCTGTGAAAGATTGTATTACTGTACTGTGTAAAAAAAGAATTGAAATGCTGAAAAAGCATGTTCAGTGACAATGTTTGGATTTGAAATCAGCCACGGATCAGTAGCGGACTCCTGTGTGAAAGCACAGTCCGTGCTGCTTCCCCTCTCACAAGAGTCACCTAAGAGGTGAATTCCCCACATTTTCAAAAATGAAATTCAGGCCCTAAAAATCCTGATTGGAGTATCACTATAAATAGTTATAAATGATAAAAAGGAGGCTTTAAAAAGATCGGTATCGGTGATCGGTATCGGCAGATAATGTTTTCTGTGATCGGCCTCAAAAATCCTGATTGGAGCACCCCTAGATTAGACTAATCCAACACCTCTATAGTCATTCTGACCCACTGAAGAGCCAAGTAACTAAAATCAGGAACTTTTAATTTAGAAATGAACTCGGTTTGATTCAAAACCTGTTGAATCGTGCAATTTTAGAGAGCATATTTTCAGGTCAATTCCTTAGATCTCTATAAACACTGCTCTGTTCAGTCATTCCCACACTGGAAGCTCTCTGTGTCTGTAAAAAGTATTTTGGGTAGAGTTCAACATCTGTGTGGATTCAGTCCTCTCTTCATTACAGAGCCTAATGCTGATGGCTGCTGTCCAGGGCATCTTCAGCCAAACCTCAGCTACAACTCACTGAGACGAGCAGAGCTCTCCAAAGAAAAACCTGAGAGAACACTGGACACAGAGTATGTGAACTCTGCCCTGCTGGACACATCGAGACCTCGGTACAGAGAGTGGTTAATGGTCTTACTGTGCTTGATGTAGTCACACTGCAAACATGCGGACTGTACAGGAAAGGAAAACAGTTTAAAAAGTTGGGGTCTGTTAGATTTTTAAAGAAATTAATACTTCAATTCAGCAAGGATGCTTTAAATTAAGCAACAGTTACAGTAAACCATTTGGCCTATAGTGTCGCAAAAGTTTTCTATTTCAAATGAATGCTGTTATTTTGAACTTTTCATTCATCAAATAATCCTGAAAATCCTGAATGCATTCTGGTTTCCACAAAAATATTAAGCAGCAACTATTTTCAACATTGGCAATAATCAGAAAGGTTTCTTGAGCTTCAAATCAGTATAATAGAATGATTTCTGAAGGATCATGTGACATTAAAGACTGGAGTAATGGCTGCTGAAAATTCAGCTGTTTGTAATATTACTCCACTATTACTGTTTTAAAGGGGTCATGAACTGCCTCTGTTTCTTTTATTTTGTACTGTTCTCTGAGGTCCACTTGTAATGTTATCAAGATTTCTACATAAAAAAAAGTAATAGGCTATTTTCTGTCCTGTTTTTGACCTCCTTCATTAGAACGCTGTGCTTGAATAAGCGTGGCAGATTGTAGACTTGAAAGTAAATGCCCACTGCTAGTATGATTGGCTAATAGACTGTATGTTTGACAGCCTACGTCCTTCAAAGAGAGAAGCTGCAGTGATTTAGGTTTAAAAATGCATAAATACTCATATCAAACAATCTGTAGTAACAGACAAAGCAATAGTAATCACGTAATGAAAATAGTTACTCACACTTGTGTGTTGCGACATTACTGCTGGTTACAATATAGTCGGCACAGCATCGTCTTTTAGTTTCAATATTTTTTAAAACCTGCATCAAATTGTGCCTTGTTTGTAACCTAATCTGTGGTAAAAATTAAGTGAACAAAGGACCAAGTTCTTACTGACGCGGTCTGAAACTTCATTAAAAATAAAGTTAATCCATTTTTTCCAAATGTTGGGATCAGAAGGAAGGCAAAGCAAAAACTGTTTTCCCACAACTTGGCACTGCACAGCATCTTGTTGTCTTTGGAGCCATCCTTATCGTTTGGTTTCTGTGTAGACCTGCACGTTCGCCTCTCTCGTAAACACTACATGCGCGAATCGGTGGGCGGGGCTAAACAGGCAGCAATGTAGAAGCAGGTGTTGATCTTCCTCTGTTGGAGGCGGTGTTAATATAAGCTGTTTTTAGACTAACAAGAAAGTTGAGTTCTGAAACGTACAGTTTGTTTTTATAGTACAATGACCTCTTATATGTCAAAAGATCAAGGGAATTTGGGGTTCTCCGTTCATGACCCCTTTAATGTATTTTTGATCAAATAAATGCAGCCTTGGTGAACATACTATAAAAGACTAAATCAAAAAATTTTAATATACTAGTTGACCTCCTTTTTTAACTAGTTGATCAGTTCATCGTCATTATCATCATCATGACCTATTCCTGATCTAAATGTGCCATAAAACAATCTGCCTTAGTACAACCACAGGTGTACTCGGGTGGAGGAAGTAGTCCACAGAGGAAAAGAGCAGAAAAGTCTCTGTAAATAAGCTGCGTCCAAAGGTCATGATTTCTCAATGCAGGTTATTAATGTTTGAGGAGCACAACCAGATGATCGTGGAAGCGTAAGCAACAGCTTCATATCTGAATGCACACACACCATGAAACGCACCTGTAACCATCCAGAGTATTCAGGTGATGCTAAAACTGGCTATGCTGACGCATTGCTGACAACATGACTCGAACTCAAACGCAAATATTATAATAACATTTTTGTCTGTTTTCATTTCCTGTAAATTCACTGGATTACTATATAAGTATTAGAAATATCCTCTAATACTATTACAAAAGCTTAATGCTAGGGATGCACCGATACTGAGCTCCTGTACTCGTACTCGTTAAAATACCCCGATACCAAAGGCCGATACCACACAGCATGTGATAAGCGCCATATTCAAACAAAAAAACACCAACAACAGAACAACAGACAGCAGAAAGGAGTTAAGGATGTCTACTACGAAGTATATGTATGCAATGAATATAATGTTAAACATTCAGTATTAATGTCTGTATAGCTGATGTGCGCAAGCTGATAAACAAAGCACGCTGAGTGGATTGAGCACGCGGCGGCGCAGATGCGCGAGCTTGTCGAGTGAATATATCTTTCTCACAGACATCACTGGAAAGTTTGTAGTTCAGTCGGATATGTCAAAAACAAGTAAGAAAAACAATGCACACG